>NC_135226.1:15404993-15407493 GCF_052324685.1 Brachyhypopomus gauderio
AACAGTCTCCTGCAGCCGGACAACGGTGCAGACAGGAAACAGGAACTGACCACACAGATTTGCGGTGGCGCTGGATCGGTAGGACTTGGACATCTCTTCTGGGGACTGTTGCTGTGTGTGTGTGTGTGTGTTGTGTGTGTGTGTGTGTGTGTGTGTGTCTTCTGGGGACTGTTGCTGTGTGTGTGTGTGTGTGTGTGTGTGTCTTCTGGGGACTGTTGCTGTGTGTGTGTGTGTGTGTGTGTGTGTGTGTGTGTGTGTGTGTGTCTTCTGGGGACTGTTGCTGTGTGTGTGTGTGGTGTGTGTGTGTCTTCTGGGGACTGTTGCTGTGTGTGTGTGTGTGTGTGTGTGTGTGTGTGTGTGTGTGTGTGTGTGTGTGTGTGTGTGTGTGTGTGTGTGTCTTCTGGGGACTGTTGCTATGTGTGTGTGTGTGTGGTGTGTGTGTGTGTGTGTGTGTGTGTGTGTGTGTCTTCTGGGGACTGTTGCTGTGTGTGTGTGTATGTGTGTGTGTGTCTTCTGGGGACTGTTGCTGTATGTGTGTGTGTGTCTTCTGGGGACTGTTGCTGTATGTGTGTGTGTGTGTGTGTGTGTGTGTGTGTGTGTGTGTGTGTGTGTGTGTGTGTGTGTGTATGTGTGTGTGTGTGTGTGTGTCTTCTGGGGACTGTTGCTGGATTTTTATTTATTTTTTTGCCAAATGAAAATAAAGCAAAATTGCAAAGTCAATAATCTAAATTATGTTTGTCTGATCATTACACAAAATGCCTTATTAGTTGAATCACTGTATCACTATGTAAACGTGCCATATTATTTTAGGTGATTATCCAGAAATTCACCTACCGTTACTCTGGTGACTTTGGTAAACTAATTAGTATAAAGAGTAGCAGATTTGTTGATGGGGCACATAACTATGAAGTTGAAACCCTTTCATGTGTAAAAATGCTCCACCTGTACATTAAAACCCATTCTGATAGGACTAAGTGGTGGCCCAGTGTTTCCTGCGTCTGGAGGAGAGTGCCAGTCTGATGCCCTCTGAGGCTGGTTAGGGCAGGTGAATAAAGGGGGGGGGGGGCAGGTTGGGGGCATCTATTTGCCAGGTGACCTCAATGCCGAGGGGGGTCTGGTGGAACGCAGCAGTGATGATCTTATCAGCCCCCTTCAGGGGCGGGTGGCTTCTCAGGGTGCCGCGCCCTCTGTGCGGGAAGTGGGGTGTGGGAGAGCAGGGCCTCTGGGCCGGGCCTACAGCGGCGCCAGGCCTGGCCTTTACCCCGCACTCCGTCTGATCTTCCTGCCTGTGGCCCAAGGAGGCAATTAGGGCTATTGACCAGGAGGCTGCAGGGGGGAGGCGGGCTGAAGGCTTTGTAGAGTGGCCACAATTACAGCATTATGAAGCCGGCAGCAGCTCTGACTGTCAGAACCAGCCACATCGCAGCCGGCCCGCGGACTCAGGGCTCGTTTCCATGAGCAAACCCTCTGGCCGGCCAGAGGTGTTGGAGTACACAGTGCAGACAGCTACATAAAATATTACCCAGAATTCTCACACACATACGTAAAATTAATAGCGATGAAAAAAGAAAAAGAAAAAAACGGCCTCACGTTAAACGGACGCCAGAGCCGAGGTGGAGGACGGGCGAGAGAGCCGCATATTCATCAACAGGGCGTGGAAGCGTAGGCGAGCTGCACCCCCCACACACACACACCTACACCCCCCCCACACACACACACCTCTCCTGTAGGCACGCACTCTTTCATTAGCCAGCGCTCAGACTCAGAGGGGCCTGGAGCTGATAAAAGCTCCGCTAATGTCACTGGGCCAGGATTCCCCCAGCTCAGCCGGTGGGGGTTGGCGGGGAGCGTTCGCTGAGGGGCCTGGCGCGCTCTCATTATCTGCCCGTCATCTGGGCGTAGTGGGCAGGGCTGGCTGGGTAATGCTCCTCCCCCCCGGGTGCGGCGGGCGGATGGACAGGTGGAGATAGCGTCCGCGAGAGTGGCGCCACGCGGGCTTTTATCAGCAGCCCCGCAGGCTCCGGCCCCTCTGACCCCGCCGTCCGCATGCTGCATTTTTAATCAGCTGGGTCATCCAATATAGAGGCCGAGACAGGGCTGTCAATCACGCCCCACCCCCCCCCCCCCCCCCCCCGCCACCACGCCCCCCCCGGCGCGACCCCGCTGAGACGTAGGAGAACTTCTGCCCGGCGCCCTGGCACTCGCTCTCCCGTCTCAGTCGCAGGACTCGCAGAACTCGGCTGCCGTTGGAGAGAAATCGAGACGGCGATAACGCTCGGGTTCTCTGGACTCTTCTCCGCACGCTCAGCCTCGGGTGGGAGGGAAGGGGGAAGGTGGTGGAAGGTGGTGGATGGGGGCGGGCGGGGATTCGGGCGTGGGCGTACCTTGTGAGAGCACCTGGTTACCTGGAGAGTACCTGTTTAGTGACGGGGCGGGGCCAGGGCTAGTGCGAATTATAGCAGGAGATGAAGGCCCCTCTGTTTGCCCCAGTGGGACGACA
>NC_135226.1:15412493-15427493 GCF_052324685.1 Brachyhypopomus gauderio
AGCAAAAGTGACGATGTGCTTCAAAGACGGCTTCCAAAACGTCCCGTATGGACCGTCCCGTGGTCGGAGTGTCCTGCTGGGCCCTGCAGGACGCACTAATGGGTGCTGAGTGACCTGTTGCCGTGCTGAACTCTCACTCCTTCACCTCCCTTAAAGCTGTCAGCAAGTCGTAAATTACTCGCTGCATGAGGAGTGACGCCTGATGTCTTTGTTGGAGTGGACACCACGTCCAGGGTGGCAGCAGGAATGGGGGGGGGGGGGGGGGGGGCATGGATGTATTAGTGCTGGACAAGAGATCTTCAGTGTGGGGTTCAGCTGATGAGGTGACAGGGGTGTGTCAGGATATTGCCTTAGCCTGTGGACCCGTGTGTCCGTTCATCTGACAGGAGGAACAGAAGACCCAGAGATAACCCGACCCAGCGAGGAGCTTGGCCCGTCCACCACACGGCGTTGTCTCGCTCTCTCCTCCCACCTGACGAAAGCAATAAAGCAAGAAAAGGCCCGGAGGGAAAAGGGCAGGCTCAGCTCACCATACGCAGATTAAACAAACAATAAAACTTCACTGCACCCCACGGAGTTTGAAGGGTTTGAAGGCAGTGGATGAGGCAGCCCGTGTCGGATTGGGAGACAGGTGAAGGAGACGGCCTGGGGGGGTGGGCGTGTTTGGGAGGGAAACGTCTGCAAGGAGCTGAAGTCCTTTTCTCAAAGGTTCAAAGGTCAATGTCAAGCCTTAAAACTACCAGTGTGTCTGCTTCTGGTAGTCTGAGTAAGGCAACTGGATTCAAAGGCAACTTCAAATGAATTTCTACAAAATCTCAGGCCGATCTGCCCTGTTGCACAGGCATCATAATCTCTTGCTTTTTCACCAAGAGCCTCGCATAATAAATCTGATAATAACGTTATTCTTTTGACGGTGTTTTCAAGGCATAAACGGCAGCCTTTGAATGTCAAACCACTGATGACGTGATGATGAGAACGAAGGAAGTGCAGCCCGTCGGGTTTGGGCCGCGAGGGTCTGGCTGAAGGGCCCAACACAGAGAGGCGTGAGCTGCCTCGCCGCTGGGCTTTTGAGGAGAGCTCTTTGAAGAGGGTTTGGTCAACAGGCGGCTGCCAACAGAGCCCGATCACAGCTTGGTTCTGAATATTCTGGTCCTTTAAGTAAAACAGCCTCTGGCGTTGAGATGTCTGCTTTTTCGATCAGTCTTTTCCTGCCGTCTTCACTTGAAGTGGCTTTAAAGTGTTGGGGTTTCTGAACCTCTGAGAGACAGTGAAGGCTGCAGTGATTCTACAGACCATATATGGATGAGTGGATTATTCAAAATAAATATTGGTGCTGGACGCATGTCAAATGAAAGGTCCCCGCATAAGTTACCCAATATTAATAAATAATAAACCATGAACATATTTTGTGTTGAGCTAGTGAAGGGAAGATGGGCATTACTGATCAGAAGCCAAAAGGTTCTCTCGTTCTTGGCTCGTGTCCCCCCCCCCCCCCCCCCCAGTTCCTGCTGCTCTTAACAGAGACGCACTGCAAGTTTTCCCATCTCACTAATTCACTGAAGAGACTCCTCGCATGTCATTTCCACTTTTAATTTAACAAATGAGGACTCTTGACTTGAGCTAATAGCTTTTCCTCAAGGGCATAATTCAATCTGCGACGTCCCCCATCAAAGTCCCCGCGCATTACGGTCTGGGAGCAGGAGCGGCGCCACGGAGGGGGACGGAGGGGGACGGAGCAGCGTCCATTTATTTTCAGGGCCCACGGTAAACAAATACAGCAGGGCTCCCGTCAGCCGTGCGGCATGAAGGAGACGTGGCTGGCGCCGAGCGTGACGGGCCGGGCGACCCGTACGGAGGGTGTCGTACATCAGGAGAGGGGGCCGGCGTTCAGAGAGGGCCTGAAAGAACGAGGCAGCGGGCGGAGGAACCCCAGCGGGCGGAGGAACCCCAGCGGGCGGAGGAACCCCAGCGGGCGGAGGAACACCAGCGGGCGGAGGAACCCCTCGATGTGGCTTATATTGTTTCACGCCGGCCCATCGCCGCTGACAGCGGCCTTCTGGAAGCCCTCTAATGCCCCCCCCCCCCCCCGCCCCAAATATCCGTGGTGCAACTGCCCGGCGCGAGATCCCCAGGTCAGAACGATGAGCTCATGTGATTGCGCAACAAGGCCCGGGGCCTGGTTCTGACTCACGGAAGAAACGGACGGATCAAGATTAGAGCCAAAAGTATAATCGTTTGGAAACGTGTACTCTAGAAAGGGCACTTTAGAGACATTATCTTAAGTTGGGCCTGTCTGCTTCACAGTTAAACCTTCGTCATTTGAACCTCTGGGCCACTTGAGAGTCGTTTCATACACTCGAGAGCAAATCATTAAAGTCATCCAAGCCAACAAAGCACAGAGCAGGATATGATCCTGGTGCATCTCACATTAACATTTCACTGGCTCATTAGGAAGGAAGTCATTAAGGATATCACAGTTTCTCATGCTAAAATGAATACAGCCTCTGATATCACAGAAGCTCAGGATAGGAGGACAGAAAAGTTTCGATTACAAAACCTTTTTTTAAGTTTAAAGAGGACTAAATAGCAAAGATGGCGGCCAAGACCCAACCCAAGACCCAAAGCCAGACCACGTGGAAGGCACCACATGCTTTTCATTTAAAGTGGGTACAAGGCAAAAAAGAACTTGAGGGAAACGTTCAGGCTTTAGAGAAGCTCCCTATTTCAGTAATCTCTTAGTAACTTTAGAGAAGCTCCCTATTTCAGTAATCTCTTAGTAACTTTAGAGAAGGTCCCTATTTCAGTAATCTCTTAGTAACTTTAGAGAAGGTCCCTATTTCAGTAATCTCTTAGTAATGTGGCTCCATTTGTGAAATTATGTGATTCAGGGAAAATCTATGCATTATGAAGAAAGCAGGACTGCTAAAGCTAACATTATTTTATGTTAAATCTAAAGCACTTGACACCATATTCATCCTGTGCTTGAAATGTCTACTCTTATAAATGTTTTTACAATGGGATTGTGATGTAGATCACTGACATGAATCCAACTCATTGCATTAATGCAGCTCCAATCCAGGAGAACCAGCGTCCAGCACAGTGTGGTGATTTATTGGGATGAATCAGATCTTCAAAACAAAACCCCCAATTTCCTGAACTGCAGCACTTCACAACAACAGTTAGGCTCTCCTGGTGTAGATGGATCTATTGATGTACCATATGTTATAATTACATTACACTGCACATGCTCAGTTTCATCTAGAGATGAAGGGACAAAAATAATTGAAGTTCTTTTTAACTGAGCACAATATGCATGAATCATGATTAACTACCACTAAGAATTAATAAGATTACTAAGATTACCACTGGTAAGATTAATGCATTTTTTACTAACAGATATTTGTAATTTTATTATCAATTCTTTTCAAAAACTTTCAGAAGTAAATAAATAAATACATGAAAAGGTCCAAAGATTCCTCTGCTGTGACTTTGCTACATTACAGTACAAAAATGTTGCGTCTTACAGTCTAACCGCTGCTTTGAGATCTGCCTTATTCTCCCTACAGCCACTGAAGCCACTAATTACACTTTCCCAATTCTATTCTAAAATCATCACACCAAATAAAAAAGCACAAACAGATGAATGTCTGCCGTACCCAAAGAACCACACAGAAAGAGCATCTCGGCTGCCCAAACACGCACCATTATTCAAGTCGGCAGGCCATAAAAATCACAATTTAGCACAAATGTGAACACAAAGATGACGCTTTAGGGGAGAGAAGAAAAAAAACAAAACAAACAAAAAAAAACCCCAATCATTGTCCTTTAATTGAAACAGGACGGTTGGAGCGATGGATAAGTCACAATGGGAATGCGGTTTGAACTCAAGCGCGGCACAGACGAAGCTCAGACACACAGGCGAGGAACATGGTGCCACTGGGACCAGAACTTCACGCACACCGTGCTATCCAACATCACACCAACGCTCTCCACCATCACACCAACGCCCTCTCCACCATCACACCAACGCCCTCTCCACCATCACACCAACGCCCTCTCCACCATCACACCAACGCTCTCTCCACCATCACACCAACGCTCTCCACCATCACACCAACGCTCTCTCCACCATCACACCAACGCCCTCTCCACCATCACACCAACGCCCTCTCCACCATCACACCAACGCCCTCTCCACCATCACACCAATGCTCTCTCCACCATCACACCAACGCCCTCTCCACCATCACACCAACGCCCTCTCCACCATCACACCAACGCCCTCTCCACCATCACACCAACGCTCTCTCCACCATCACACCAACGCTCTCTCCACCATCACACCAATGCTCTCTCCACCATCACACCAACGCCCTCTCCACCATCACACCAACGCCCTCTCCACCATCACACCAACGCTCTCTCCACCATCACACCAACGCCCTCTCCACCATCACACCAACGCTCTCTCCATCATCACACCAACGCTCTCTCCACCACCACACCAACGCTCTCTCCACTATCACACCAACGCTCTCTCCACCATCACACCAACGCTCTCTCCACCATCACACCAATGCTCTCTCCACCATCACACCAACGCCCTCTCCACCATCACACCAACGCCCTCTCCACCATCACACCAACACTCTCTCTACCATCACACCAACGCTCTCTCCACCATCACACCAACGCTCTCTCCACCATCACACCAACGCCCTCTCCACCATCACACCAACGCCCTCTCCACCATCACACCAACGCTCTCTCCATCATCACACCAACGCTCTCTCCACCACCACACCAACGCTCTCTCCACCACCACACCAACGCCCTCTCCACCATCACACCAACGCTCTCTCCACCATCACACCAACACTCTCTCCACCACCACACCAACGCCCTCTCCACCATCACACCAATGCTCTCTCCACCATCACACCAACGCTCTCTCCACCACCACACCAACGCCCTCTCCACCATCACACCAACGCCCTCTCCACCATCACACCAACGCCCTCTCCATCATCACACCAACGCTCTCTCCACCATCACACCAACGCTCTCTCTACCATCACACCAACGCTCTCTCCACCATCACACCAACGCTCTCCACCATCACACCAACGCCCTCTCCACCATCACACCAACGCTCTCTCCATCATCACACCAACGCCCTCTCCACCATCACACCAACGCCCTCTCCACCATCACACCAACGCTCTCTCCACCATCACACCAACGCTCTCTCCACCATCACACCAACGCCCTCTCCACCATCACACCAACGCCCTCTCCACCATCACACCAACGCTCTCTCCACCATCACACCAACGCCCTCTCCACCATCACACCAACGCTCTCTCCATCATCACACCAACGCTCTCTCCACCACCACACCAACGCTCTCTCCACCATCACACCAACGCTCTCTCCACCATCACACCAACGCCCTCTCTACCATCACACCAACGCTCTCTCCACCATCACACCAACGCTCTCTCCACCATCACACCAACGCCCTCTCCACCATCACACCAACGCCCTCTCCACCATCACACCAACGCCCTCTCCACCATCACACCAACGCTCTCTCCACCATCACACCAACGCTCTCTCCACCATCACACCAACGCCCTCTCCACCATCACACCAACGCTCTCTCCACCATCACACCAACGCTCTCTCCACCATCACACCAACGCCCTCTCCACCATCACACCAACGCTCTCTCTACCATCACACCAACGCCCTCTCCACCATCACACCAACGCTCTCTCCACCATCACACCAACGCTCTCTCCACCATCACACCAACGCCCTCTCCACCATCACACCAACGCCCTCTCCACCATCACACCAACGCTCTCTCCACCATCACACCAACGCTCTCCACCATCACACCAACGCTCTCTCCACCATCACACCAATGCTCTCTCCACCATCACACCAACGCTCTCTCCACCATCACACCAACGCCCTCTCCACCATCACACCAACGCTCTCCACCATCACACCAACGCTCTCTCCACCATCACACCAACGCTCTCTCCACCATCACACCAATGCTCTCTCCACCATCACACCAACGCCCTCTCCACCATCACACCAACGCCCTCTCCACCATCACACCAACGCTCTCTCCACCATCACACCAACGCTCTCCACCATCACACCAACGCTCTCTCCACCATCACACCAACGCTCTCTCCACCATCACACCAATGCTCTCTCCACCATCACACCAACGCCCTCTCCACCATCACACCAACGCCCTCTCCACCATCACACCAACGCTCTCTCCACCATCACACCAACGCTCTCCACCATCACACCAACGCTCTCTCCACCATCACACCAACGCCCTCTCCACCATCACACCAACGCCCTCTCCACCATCACACCAACGCTCTCTCTACCATCACACCAACGCCCTCTCCACCATCACACCAACGCCCTCTCCACCATCACACCAACGCTCTCTCCACCATCACACCAACGCTCTCTCTACCATCACACCAACGCCCTCTCTACCATCACACCAACGCTCTCTCTACCATCACACCAACGCCCTCTCCACCACCACACCAACGCCCTCTCCACCATCACACCAACGCTCTCTCCACCATCACACCAACACTCTCTCCACCACCACACCAACGCCCTCTCTACCATCACACCAACGCCCTCTCCACCATCACACCAACGCTCTCTCCACCATCACACCAACGCTCTCTCTACCATCACACCAACGCCCTCTCCACCATCACACCAACGCCCTCTCTACCATCACACCAACGCCCTCTCCACCATCACACCAACGCCCTCTCTACCATCACACCAACGCTCTCTCCACCACCACACCAACGCTCTCTCCACCATCACACCAACGCCCTCTCTACCATCACACCAACGCCCTCTCCACCATCACACCAACGCCCTCTCCACCATCACACCAACGCTCTCTCCACCATCACACCAACGCTCTCTCCACCATCACACCAACGCCCTCTCCACCATCACACCAACGCTCTCTCCACTATCGCCCTCTCTCGCGCCACAGCCAAACGCGTTAAAAACATCTTGGAGTAATCGCTGGATTGAAAGTAGTCTTATTTTTTGAAAGAAAAAAATATAATAAGTGAATAATGACTCTCAAAATCTGCTGCTTTTTAAGTGTAATTCCTTTCATAAACACTGGCTTAAATGGTTGAGTTAAATTTTAAGTTCAAAATCAAAGTCTTATGAATTGTGTTAGTGCAATCAAGTAACCTCATTCATCACATAGTACTGGATCAAACAAAGTGTACAAGGTAAGCAAACAAACAAACAAACATCCAAGGAGTTTCACCCCAGGCTGTGAGAAGCAAACAGAGAGAAACAAGCTGAAATACTCAGAAATGAATGAAACATGACATGGACGCAGTCACTTGCGGAGGCGAATATAAAGTAAAAATCATGCTGCGGGTGAACAGGGAAAAACTCACCATGGAGTTTTAATGGAAAAACATCCTGCCCCAAAGAGGTAGGGCCTTCAGAACGGGAGAGACACACATACACGGAGAAACCATTATTATGCACTCGATTGGGCAAACAGTCATCACAGAAGGTTTGGTCTGTGCACTCCAAGACACATCACAGCAAAGGAAAATCACACATGTATGCTAATGCAGTTCAATCCATTTTAAAACAACATCAGAAAACAGTCTTGGCAAATACTTGCCAAAACAACACGTCTCCCCGTGTCTTTGTTCATTCTTTAACTGAAAGATGCAGCAAGCAATGAAAGGCATAATTTCAGATTTGCTCTTAATAATCTGGAGAATCTGAGCACAAACATGTGGTAAGGAGGGGAAAGGGGTGGCCAAACACCACACACTCAGCCAGAGTGACCAATGACCGTCAGATTAACAGTAGACTTTCCACAAAAGCAATAATGCGGGATGACACTGGACCTTATTCTTCCAAGAAAAGTTAATTATATACATGGGTATACTTAGCAAAAAAAAAAAAAACCCTCAGTTCAACAAGGGAAACAAAGGACCAAACCAAGTCGTTTAACACAGGATGCACTTAAGGTACAGTAGCTAGAGAACAGATGCATTGTGGGGGGGAGCTGGTGCGTGGGCAGTGCAGTGGCATGCTGGGAGAACACTGGAAGGTCTGGGTCAGTGCACAGAGAGCTTTGGCTTTGGCGGCCGCCATTCTGATTTATGGCTGCGTATTACAGGGCAGGCGAAAAGGACCGCCAGAGGGAGAAGTGTGTGATCGATCCAGGAGGCTGCAGCCGTAAGACCCCCGTGTCCCACACCCTGAGAGCCCTTCAGCTGAACCGCTTCAGTAAATATCCAGCTGTGTTAACGGACAAATGGCACAGGGAAAGCATATTAAGGGTGTCCCTATAGAAGCACCCGTGGTTTGGGTTAAAGTTTCATAATGGTAATAGTGTTTTTTGATAGCAATTTATAATATGGGAAAATTAGAGTGAAAACGTCCTTTCTTGATGAACAATTTTACTTTTAAGAATGGAAGAACATCTTGGAGTCAATGAATAAAGCACTCGTATGAATATGTAACTCAATGACCCACAGCATGGGCGGACATCATGACACTGCAGAACCGACCGGTGAAGACCAGGTGACCGAGGGACACACTTCCATCAGGGGGAGGTTCTTCATCACCTCCCAGGATGGAGGAATGCTGGGTAGAGCGATGACCCACTGACCCAGGGCTGAGGTAGTGGAGGAGTTCCTGCTCTGTCAATAATCCACCCCTGCTGGTCTAATGTACAGCAGCCATCACGCTCACCTCACAAAGCCAGCACAGCAGGAGCGCTCAGCCAGCGTGGAGCACAGGCAGGTAGGAGACAGCAGAGTTACCTGCAATCTTTACATCTTAAGGACGATGAAGGTGGTGCCGGTGGAAACATGCAGAAGGAACAATTACAATACTGGACTTCTGTGTGAATTCAGGAAATGTTATTGCGTGTTTAAGTCTTTTAAGATCAGGGGTCATTTGAATTTTAAGAGGAAGAGGAAACAAAGAAGAAGCCCGTGGCATTACCTTCACGCGCCGACATGCATCACCAGCTGAGACATGCAGCTCTAGCTCGAAACAATGCACAGATAATACTGAAGAACCTTCTTCTGGCACCGCAGATTAAAGACAAGAGTGATATTTTATGAACCGCACCAAAATTAATTTAATGAAGAAATATACATTCAGATATGGTCCAGAGGAATTTATACAGCCATGTCTTTCTACCGTCTAAGTACCACTAGGAAACTGAGGCCTTGTCTCCCCTGAAGCGGAGAACCTTGGACCTCAGATTTCTCATTCTTAAACAGCCTCCTTGCAAACGTGCAAATCCACTGGTGCGAGATGTTCCTTGTGGAGAACTTTATGACCTGACCGTAAAGGCCCCTAGTTTAGGATTATTTTAAAACAGTGACTTCAGACTCTTTTAGTTTGTCTTCCATGGATGTTTGATTTCACCTTTTAGAATGTTTTGATTGTTGGTTTGTAGTGCTTTGGGATCAAGAAAAGTGCATTATAAATCAAATCTATTATGATTATTAATATAATGTATTATGTACTGTGACCTTGAGAGTCCTGAAAGGTGCCTATAAATAACATGTATTATTTTTATGATTATTATTATTATCATCATCATTAGTGGCAGTATTCTGAAAGCAACTAGGAATGCCAATCCAATTTGAGATATCAGGATCTGAGCCAGGATGTAGCACCACTGAGAAACAAGCGATAGAGCCTCACAGAGCTGCGACCACCTCTACTAGGACTCCCCTACACTCATTACTAATATTCCACATATTACAAATATCACACGTTAGTTAAACTCTGCCAAGTCTGTGAGCCCTTAGGCCTTAGGCCACTCCCATCATTTCAACAGATGTCCAATGGGACGAGGCCGGGCAAAAAACATGAAGCACTATACAATAAATGCCCTTAATATTGTAGTAAAACAAATGGAATTACACACCATCAGAACATCTGAAAACCACGTGTAGATATCGTCCGAGCTGTAGTCAATAGCTGGAGAACACAGATCTTAAATAATGTCACAAGTGTCTCAGCACCTGCGATCAAAACCAGTCTGTGTTTTACCTCGACTACACCTCAGTCACACCAAGCTGGGTCAGTCTCCTGCCTCATAGCTACTGGGACCACGTCACTAAAGTGGGCTCAGTGGAGTGTTCCTCCATCATCCTGCTCTAAGGGATTGTTCATACAGGTGTGCACATGCACGTCATACAGTGGTCTGGATGGACTGACAGATGGTCCTGTACAGCTAGTGTAAGACTACCTAATCTCTCTCTCTCACACACACACACACCAGCACTCTGACCAATCACGCAGAGGCACGGACACCCCAGCACTCTGACCAATCACGCAGAGGCACGGACACCCCAGCACTCTGACCACTTAGGACAAGAAAAAGGGAAGAAAAGAAATATGTTCACTAGGGGTGACCTGCAATAGTCGCTGATTCGACTATAGTCGACTATACCCCCTAGTCGACTATGAACGTCATAGTCGAATGTACCATTCTAACTGCATGGGGGTGCCCAAGGATGCAGCTAAGCATTAGTTGTTACATGAAATGTCTTTGTTTTCGTTATATATAGCCTTTGGTCAAATAAAATCATCCTAATTTCTGTTAATAAATGTTTTAAAATGATTGCGCAATGTTTGCGCATTAACAATAGGCATCTTCCTTACTACACATTAATAAATCACACCCTGCTGTTGCACAATCCAAACGAGCGGATCTGAACACACTACAGAATATGCGCAGCATCTGCCAAGATTATAATGGCTACTAAAAAAACTAAAAAACAAAGATGAATCAAACGTAAAAGTAAAGTGCAAGTTATGTCATCAATGTCTTTCATTTCGCACGACAACAACCAACATGGCATACCATTTAAAACGCGTAAGGCGAAAAAAACGTTTGTCGTTTCAGTCGTGTCGTCTGTCTCGTCGCGGTGCGTCTCGGCAAGGAGGCCTATAAACATTTTTTGTTGTAGTTTGCTTTTAAACCCCGTTACTTGAACCTTTCCTTATATGTTTTTGCTGTTGTGTGGCAATTATTTTATATTTTCAGGCAGGTATATTTTATTTAAAATATTTTTGACATTTTGCACAGTGCCTGTCTGACAGTTCGATATGCGCAATGCGCACTGACGGTTAATGTTCTCTAACGTTTCATTAAAAAAATAAATAAGTAAATAAATAAAAGGTGAATGAAGCCAACCTACCGTGTTTACTCATTTATCTGAGTGTTTTAGGTTTTTACTTTGAAGAGGAAAAAAGTCCTGAATGAGAACTGGATGCCGTTTAAGGTGCTCTAAATAAAATAAAATTTAAAAAACCTGATTCGACTATTAGTCGACTAAAGGGAAAAGCTGACGAATCAGATTCGACTATGAAAATCCTTAGTTGAATACACCCCTAATGTTCACATACAGAAAGCATAAACAGGTAATGAAAATTTGAAGAATATAAAACTTATTCTGGGTCAAAAGTCTACACCCAACTTTTTTTTTTACACCCAACTGTAAAAAAAAAAAAAAAAAAAAAAAGTAAAGTAAAATACATTTTTTTTATTATATGAGAGAGAGAGAGAGAGAAAGAGAGAGAGAGAGACACAGAGAGAGAGATAGATACTGGTAATGAATAGAAGAGCAAGCAGGTACAAACTACAAATCTGAGGCAAATGACACTTTCATGAAACGTTACTTCAGGAGTAGATGGGGGCTCAGAAGTCTCCACCAAGCAGTAAGATTAGAAAGTCTGTCATGGACGAATGAAACGGGGAGCTTGCATCACAGACATCTAACTCAACACTTCACTAACAGTTCACCGCTGCTCAGGTGTTTGAGTTTGTAAACTCCTGGAGTGCTTATATTTAATTAATCTTTTAATTAAACCTGAAGGAATAGGGTCCCACACCTTACAACAGTGAGCCACAAACGTTTCCTATAAACCTTGTGCCCGTGCATCACCCCCCCCACCACCAGGATGGTTCAGTCTCCTGCACCTCACTGATCTTTCTGCATCACTTGTTTCGTTAGTGGATTTCCCATTCAAACATCGCATTTAAATAAAAGTAAACAATCGGAATAAGTCGTAATTACGACGAGCCGGTATGTAAATGTATCCTGCAGTCATTGATACGGCGGGCCGTCTTTTAGCTCGTGTTCATATTACACACGGACCAACCGTGTTCAACGGCACGGGCGGGGGTGGGGGTGGGGGGGTTTATCTGGAAGCTTTTACTCATCACTTCTCCCTGAGAAATATGGCTGAGAAGAGAAAACAACAACATGAAAGAGGACTTAGTGTCAGGTTTGCATACCAGTCCAACTCCACATGGCAAGAGAGGGCAGAGCAAGTTAGACGCTAAAAGTCAAGCCTGCCTAACAAATGCAAACTCGGTCGTGCTTGGTTTTAAAACTGACACGGTTTGCATGAAACGAGCAGGATGGTTCATTTTCATTCTTTCTAAATTTCAGTGTTTTCTTTTGTCTTTTCCTCTCGACTTCCACAAGACGCCCCGGTCCTGTGGCGTGTCTGTCTGATGCCCTGTGACACGTACGTGCTTGACCATAACCCTGGCCAGAGCAATTATTGTGTAATTGTCAAGAGTATACTGGCAAAACATGCCATTACAAATTAAAAGATCTACGGAAAACACCACATGCCCAAGACGTTTTGAAGGACCATGGGTGAATCCCATCTGCACGGTGCCACAAAGCACTCTGTCTCAAATGGTTTGGTAATCTTGTAACTGGTCACCCAGATAGTCTTAGAGGTTTTCTAATCAACCCAATCGGACTGGCACCTTCATACGTATATGCCAATATATTCCCTGCAGTAAACTAACCACAAAGAAAAAAACTGTAAAAACCCAAACCCAAAGAGGCCAACAAAGCTGAAAGGCCGACAAAAGATGGCACCATTTAGCTATAAGGTAAGACTCTGTCAATGAGGCAGCTGTATTTGCAGTGAGCTGCAAATGTGTCCTGAAAGGCGTGTCCTGAAAGGCGTGTGTGGGGAAACTCACCCCGAGCGCTTGGCGATGGTGCCCAGGGTCATGGGCTGCTTGATCTGAGCCAGGGGCAGAACCACGCTCAGGCTCGGCAAGGCAGACAGTCTGGGATTGCCCATGTTGTTGTTGGTGAAGTTGTTATACGATTCCTGGCTTGTGAGCTTAGCTGAAAAAGAGGATACACAAAAAAATAAAACAAGTTAGCAACTACTTCAGTTTAAGTGTTTCAACTTCACTGGTGCATCTGGACTCTCATCTCATCAGAACCTTAACTACATAACTTTCATAATAGTTTCAACATTGTTACATAATTATTCACCCAAGTTAAACCTAAAAAGCCAAGCTTGGAGGTTTAAGACTTAATATACTGATAACGTGTTATGGACACGTAAAGACCACAGCACATATTAAGACCACAGCACATATAAACCTCTCTTAGACCATCTCTCCACTGTCTTACCCCAGTACACCTAACTAGCTCAAGATGTTGGGCTGGACAGTATTGTGTTAATCACAATCACCAGGCCTTCTTAAATTACCCCCACTCTCCACCCACCCTGAAAAACACTGATGCAAAGCTTACACCATACAAGCAAACACTAAATCACTAAACACACAGACACACACACACACACACACACACACATACACACACACACACACAAAATGTTGGGACATTTTTATATATATAAAAAAATGTCCCAACACAAATCCCAATACATTAAGCGTAGAGGTAAGCAGCCGTGCATGACAGTAATCAAGGTGGTGCATGGGTGAAGTCAGACTTCTCTAAACCCTTGGACCTTACTACACCCCCCCCCCCCCCCCCCCACAGCCCCACCCCCAATAACCCAAACACAGAGTTCACCATCCGCTGCACTTTCATGACATTACAGTCAGTTGCAATACACCAAAGAATTTTCATGATTGAAACCCACACCCCCTAGCCTAAAAAAAAGAGCCTGCACCTGTTTATTGCATGCCACAGTATTTAAAGTTTACCCTGTATGTTTAATGGCCCATTGAAAATTCAAATCTTTAAAGCCTGACAAGAACATATAAGAGTGCCAGGACCTTTAGTGACATTAGGTTGGTTTACACTTGTACTGCAAGGACAGTACAGACCAAATGGCAATGGATTGACCATCAGGTTGGGCACACCTGAAAAAATCCTGTAAACCCTCAGAAATCTAGTTCTGTTTGCTGCTTTGCGTTTGTACAAGAAATAGATAACTATACAATTTCATTCATTTTACTTTTTTATGTACAGCCATGAAAAATGTTTCTAATTTTTCTTTCAGTTCGGTATAATAATATGTCAAGTGTCGGTCCTCCCACCATCAAACGCATCAGCATCACCTTGTAGGTAAATGGTGGGTGGGTTTAGTCTTCAAAACAAAAAAACCCAAAAACACAGGCATTTATCCAAACAACTTAAAATGACCTATTACTGTGTACAATACCCAAAATAATAATCTTATACAATAAATGCATGCTGTGTGCACTCAGTCCCTAAAGTTCAAGTAGTCTTTTTCTTACCCCATTACTTTGCCTCCTTGAAACAGGCTTTATTTTTGGGACCAACTCGGTAATCTTACTGAACATTTTCCTTTTTACGCAGGTCAGGAGCCATCAATGAGGGGAAAAAAAGGGAAAATCCTAAAACACAAAACCTGATTATCTGGGAGAGAAAGCATGGAGACCAGCCCTGCACTGATGTTTTGGAGGGGTTTTAGATCATTACCCAGGTCCTCTGTGTTTCGCTAATACCCAGAAACGTTGGCTTTGTGCTTACCCAAAGAGAAGGCATTTAGGCCTCATGGCCATCAATAAAGCCAGGCTTTTGCTGGAGACATTACACAAGCCCTGGGCCCATTCCACACAGCGCCTGGCTCTCAAGGGTCCTTCACATTTCAAAACCACTA
>NC_135226.1:15432493-15540289 GCF_052324685.1 Brachyhypopomus gauderio
AAGGAGAGGGCTGCAATAAAGGGTCCATACACCTCACCAGGGGCCACACACTTCACCAGGGGCCACACACCTCACCAGGGGACACGCACACCCCACCAGGGGCCACACACCTCACCAGGGGACACGCACACCTCACCAGTGGACACGCACACCTCACCAGGGGCCACACACACCTCACCAGGGGCCACACACCTCACCAGGGGCCACACACACCTCACCAGGGGACACGCACACCTCACCAGGGGCCACGCTCACCTCACCAGGGGACACGCACACCTCACCAGTGGCCACGCACACCTCACCAGGGGCCACACACACCTCACCAGGGGCCACACACACCTCACCAGGGGACACACACCTCACCAGGGGACACACACCTCACCAGGGGCCACACACACCTCACCAGGGGACACGCACCACATGCGAGAGAGGAGAGGTCCAGGAGACAGCAGACAGACCGTCCTGCTCATCTCTCACACACAGACGTGGTGTGCCACCAACTCGTCTGCCAGTGATACCATTACAGAAATTTGTTTCAGATTCTTACTGAACGAAGCTAAGATGCTGTTTAATGTACATTTGTGAAAGCCTACATAGAATGGTTGAATGGTCATCCTAAATTATCATTTTAATACATTTTGGAGTGGCATGCAGAAATCTGAAAGAATGTATACAACTGCAAACCATGATTATCTATCCATCAAATGTAAAATATACAGCCTGGCTTCATTAAATGTAAAATATACAGTAAGGCTCCATTAAATGTAAAGCTACAAGTGTTTGTTCCTCTTACTCAAGACCAAATAAATGGTAACAAATACCCAGACTAAAATATAATCCAGACTCTGATTTACCGTGGCTACAAACACTGCACAATCACTGTAAATATATATTTTATAGCAACAGAAGTAATGTTATTCAAACAGCAATATGCTTATCCACGACAGTTAAACCTTTTTAAAAACTGTCTAACAAAAAAATTACAAATGATAAAAACTACAAAATTAAATCACACTGTCACTTTTCAGTTCATGATTTCATTTAATGATTACATGAACTGAAGAGACCGAAGGGGCGAACTGCTTTCGTTTTTTACTACTGTATCTTTAAGGCAGACGTAGAGGAGGAAATGATACCGTTCACTCTTACGGGGAGGCCATTCATAAAACTCTGCATAAATTACAAAGTGGCTCCAGTCCGTTTGCTGGATTAGATTCATATCTACACAAAACCTAGCAGCGCATTTCTGGCCTCGGAAGATGTTTGTCCTGCTCGCAGTGGGGAGGACGCGGCGCTGCCAAAGAAAGCTGAGAGCACAGTGCCACACACAGGCCAGAGAGGGAACTGCAGGCAGGCCTCAGCACTCAGCGCTGTGGCGTTAGCACGACTCGCTATAACCGGAGCAATAAATCTTCAGGATAGCAAGTCTGAATGGGACGGTGCATGTGGTATGTTAAAACAAGACAAGCGCTTTGATGCCTGGGTTGATTGGATGTCTGATGTTTACTGAGCAGATGAGTGGCACTTTATCTTTAAAAGCTAGTTGTCTTAAAGTTCCAGGGATGGATTTCAAGTGTGTGTGTGTGTGTGTCTGTGTGTGTGTGTGTCACGAAAAGCAGAGGAGGCAGTTAGTGATTACAGAGAGTATGTTTGCTGGCATTGCTGGAGCATATCAGATCTGGTCGTCTGACTACATGTCCCACACACGCACACCAAACCAGACAGAGATCAGCTGGGTGCAAGCGTGATTCTGCAAAAGTGTGATGGCATGACTGACCCCTTCACATGGAATATCTACGAAAGTGCATTTTTCCACTGGGGGAGGGACTAAATCAATGAAATGAAGTAAGAACGGTGAAGAGCCCTATGGCGGCCTGGGGTCCTTGTGGTGTCCACAGGTCTCGTCTGCATTGTGGCGGCTCTGCTTCCGTGTGAAGATCTTAAGCCTTCCGCTTCAATCTGAAGCTTCTGATCGGCTTGCAGGCAGTCTGGTAAAAGTATCCGGCGTGACTTGTGTTTTTACTGAAGATGAATGACGCATACGAGTATTGTGCCAGATAAAGCAGCCATGAGACCCCAGTACAGAACACAGTGGCGTATCATGGCATGCGGGTAGCATGTCTTTATCAAGAGCTGAATTAAAAGACTCACGTTGGGCCTTGCAAGATTTTCAAAACTGAACCAAGAAAGTAACTGCGCGGCTCTTGAAAGCTGTTGATATAACCTTCTTCAAAGGTCTGATCCGCCGGTGTAAAAACGGACTCGGGTACACACACACCGCGAGTGCCACGATTTCTTGCTTGAAAGGACGTTCTGTTCCTGGAGCCGTGAGACAGTATCTGGTTAATCCCAGAGAAGAGAAGCCAGGGCGTCACGCCAAGCTGCATCGTCGGAGTAGCAGACAAACCTGCTGCTTCTCCCCCCACCGCCGTTTACAGCCAGAGCGTCCGTCCACGTGCAGACGAGACACCCGTCAGCTAGCCGGGGGGGGGGGGGGTAATATCAGTGCTACTACGTAAAGTTTATATCGCAGGGGTCATAAATGATGAGGTCCCACAGTTCTGTTAAATCTACACTGAGGCAACATTACTGAAGCACGGCTACTGACACTGTCCTCTGAAAGGACTGAACATGACCTGGACACAAACGCTTCTATTGTTGGAGTATTCAACAGTTCCATGGAGGGGGGGGGGGAGATAAGAGTTACTGAAATAGAAAGGAAAAATTCCACAATTAAGCTGGGAGTGAAGAAAGCCCAATTGTGGATCTATTTTCTGCAGTCTGCCAGCTTTAGAGGATGTGCACCTCTTCAGTTCCTTCCCCAAAGCTGCGTGTTGGCACCGGCGACAATCACAAGGCTGCTGTTATGGCTATTGTGCTACAGCCTTCCATATCAATCATCTGATTTCGGCCGCCGCCGGCTTCACACCCACAGACCTCACACTTCACCAAAAATGCGGAAGGCAAAACTGAAAACAATCTAGATACTTTTTTTTTTTTGCTCTGGAACACATCAGGGGGGGTGGTGGTGGTGTGATTCTGTCTCAACACGGTGCTTCATGTACCATCTCCTTACTGTACGTGACAAGGGGATTTAAAACCAGCCGCCTGCTATGTAGATTTGGGTCAACGCTGTAATCCTTGGATATAAAGAAAACATGCAAAGATTGAATGTGAAAAAGAGAATTGTCGAATGGAGATTACTGAGAATTGCCTGTTATTGCGTGTTGCGTGTTAGAGACAAATGCCTAACACTTTCAGATCAAACGCACGTATGGTTACGCAGAGTCCAGGGAAGAAGAGGTTGCTTCAACTGGGGTTACTGATCTACACCAGAGCGTGTAAATAAATGTGGGGGTTTTTAATTTCTGAAGCAGAGTGAGTTAAGTGGGTGCTGATGCCAGTGCAGAGAGAAGAGGAAGAGGAAGGATGAAGGGTTGTAAACCGGTCTGGATGTGTTTACCAGGCTGTGAGTGGCTCAGACATTCCAGCTGGGAGTGAGGGGCCTTTAAAGAGAGGGTCCCACCAAGCCACACGGGACCACAGAGAAGAGGAAGGAGGTAGCAGAGAGTAGCTCTCTCTCTCTCTCTCTCTCTCTCTCTCTCTCTCTCTCTCTCTCTCTCTCTCTCTCTCTCTCTCACACACACACACACACACACACACACACTCTTTCATGTGAATGTGAAAGCCAGATTCCGCTATTCTCCCATCCTTCAGCCTGGGGACCTCCCGAACGAACCTTGAAGTTGTAAAAGCAGGGACAGGCGTGGGCTTTGAACTGCATACCTGTACAGCATTTCAAACACACGCCACCCCGCCAACCGGCCTCGTCTCCGTCAGCGTCAGGTTGTCACCCCGGTCGCCACGGCAGCGCAGGTCGAGCCCAAGAGGACTAATTGGTGACAGGTGGCACCGTTGACCCCGCCTTTGAAGAGCGAGCGTGATTTACACGCCGTCTTTCACGGCTGCTGGGGAAACGCTCCACCGTGACACGCTGCGCATTCCAGCGCCGTGATGTCACAGCCCTGGCCCGCGCGGAAACGCACGCACGGTAAATTTCACGTTCGACCCGCGTCCCCCGGAGACGGCTGGCGCAGGCTAAGAGTTACGAGCGGGAGCGGGAAGGACGACAGGACGCCGAGACGCGCGGGACGCCTGCAGGGAGAGTGTGAGCAGAGCGTGATGGATGGTCCTGCATGAAGGAAACCAGGAAGCGAGTCCCCCGCAGAGGGGCGATCGGGAGGTGCTGGACGACCCCTCCCCCACCCCCGACAGGCCACGCCCCCCCACCCCCCCCACAGACCCCTGACTGGGTTGCGCTCGCCATGTGCGGGGTATCGATTAATCAGACGGCCACTTTGTGGACTTGTGAGTGCTGATGGGTAAACAGTGTCGACAGGCTTGCCAGCTGCTGTGGCAATCAGCACACCGTGTGTGTGTGTGTGTGTGTGTGTGTACGTACACTTGTCAGTCAAGTGTGTTTGCAGCCATGGACAGTGATTGACAAATACAGTGGACATGGCCCACTACAGTGACATTGAGGTGAGTGAACTCAGGGGCAAAGCCTTCTAAGGTGACAGCATTAACTCTCTACGGGTTTTATCTGTCTGAAATGACTCACACCTGGCAGCTATTTTTATGGACACAAGCACAGAGAGCTTCTGGAGAGGAAAACCTCGTCGGACGTGTTCTGGAAGTGTGTTTCGTTTCAGATTAGCCAAATTGACAGGTGAACGGGTCACGTGGCGCGATCCTGACACGCTTCTCAGAACGTGTGACGAAGCTACACCTGCCTGTGGCATCAAAGAAAAACAGCTTGTTTTATGTGAATGACGATACACAATGTCTAACCACTCAGGAAGCAAACGGGTTAATGAAAGTGCATGAAGTGGTCCTACAGAATCCCCACGGGTGGGCCCTGTTCCCATGAACCCACGCTGATGGCTCCATTCAGCAGGAAGGCGAGTTTGCCAACTGGCACGGAGATATTAACAACGAGGAAACAGAATTCCATACACCCTCTTAAAAGACGAACGCGTGGCGTACGCCGCTGCTGTGTATTCGGAAGTGAAATTCCCACGATCACCCTCGGCACGCCAGTTCCAGTGAGGCGATGTGACGTGGCTACGGTATGACGTGACTACGGTGTGACGTGGCTACAGTGGGGTGTTGGCGTACGGTGTGACGTGGCTACGATGTGACGTGGCTACGGTGGGGCGCTGGCGTACGGTGGGGCGCTGGCGTACGGTGTGACGTGGCTACGGTGGGGCGCTGGCGTACGGTGTGACGTGGCTACGGTGGGGCGTTGGTGTACGGTGTGACGTGGCTACGGTGGGGCGTTGGCGTACGGTGTGACGTGGCTACGATGTGACGTGGCTACGGTGGGGCGCTGGCGTACGGTGTGACGTGGCTATGGTGGGGCGCTGGCGTACGGTGTGACGTGGCTACGGTGGGGCGCTGGCGTACGGTGGGGCGCTGGCGTACGGTGGGGCGCTGGCGTACGGTGTGACGTGGCTACGGTGGGGCGCTGGCGTACGGTGTGACGTGGCTACGGTGGGGCGTTGGCGTACGGTGTGACGTGGCTACGGTGGGGTGTTGGCGTACGGTGTGACGTGGCTACGATGTGACGTGGCTACGGTGGGGCGCTGGCGTACGGTGTGACGTGGCTACGGTGGGGCGCTGGCGTACGGTGGGGCGCTGGCGTACGGTGGGGCGCTGGCGTGCGGTGGGGCGCTGGCGTGCGGTGTGGTGCGGGCGGGCGGGGCTGACCGTGCAGGGGTGACCCTGAGGGGCTGGCCGAGAGGCCGGGGACGGGGCTGCAGCGTCCGCTGGGCTTGCTGCTCAGCGCCTGCTCCATCTCCTCCAGCCCGGCGCTCTTCTGGAAGCGGCTGACCCGGTTGACCACGCGCGGCGACAGGTGGGTGCGTGCGCACGGCGCCCCACCGTACGGGTTGATGGGGAAGACGTGGGAGGTGCCGCGGAGCGTGCTCACCACCACCCAGCGACAGTCCTGGCTGAAGCAGATGTCCTGCACCTGCACAACATCACTCACAGACACACACACACACACACACACACACACATGCACACACAGACGCAGGCACGCACACACACACACAAAAACATACGCGCGCACACACACACACACACACACACACACACAGAACATGAGGATCAGGTGTATCAGAGGGCCTGATCACAACATTGGATCCAACTCCAAAATCTACATCATCTCAGAAAAGCTTTTGTGATAATACACATTATGATTACACTATTATTTAAATATAAACATAACCAATATGACAAGCCATCATGCCTCGACAACAATGCCAATATGTTGACAACAATGAATTAATCGCTAATTAATTCACACAGTAGCACAAAAAGAGAACACCATAACCCGAGTAGAAATGACTGAGTCAAAGTGGCTCAGGTTTCAAGATAAGTTCTTTTTCCCCCATGAATAATTTTTTTTTTATCTGATGGGACCAACATCAGAAACAGGGCCAGCCATGATGATTTGTGAGAGCTGAATGTTTCAGGTGACGAAAAACTATTTACTGTAACCGCATAACACCTCTGAACAATCGTGTGGTGCAGGACTGACACCTTCAGTAATGCGGGGGCTGAAACCTTCATCACCAGCAGAGAGAGAGCGCTCTGTCTCACAGATAACATCTCCCCGAAAATGTGGGCCATGTAACAAGGAGAGAGAAGAATGGTGATCGGGGCTGAGTGGCCCAGGCCGCCGGGCAGGAGGGAGTCTTCTGTGGCCACACCGCACATTTGGGTGGTGATCGCTCCACACATGTAGAGCCGTGCAAACTCCTGACTAAAAGCTCAGGGCTGAGGTGTGCGTGTGGGTGGAGGGAGGGGGGGGGTGTAGAGATAAGCCCCGAGTGGCGGCGCCTCTTGAAGTCTGGCCGTGCCAGTGCTGAGCCCTGTCGACAGTCTGGGCTGCATCTGCCCATCTCCAGTGCCCTCTGCACTGAATGCCGTGCACCTACGAGCATTCCTGGCCGCACCTTTGGCGGGCAGCAGTCACCTACAGGAATGCGCTGGCCTGTCTGAGGAGCCCCTATCAGATCCACGGCCATTTCGGCCTATCAGCCGCGAGCTGGGCCGACCTCGCCCCAGATAAGCCGCTCGGAGGCGGCCGGCTCGACGGTGACCTCCTGCCTAGAATGTGCGGTGAGGGCAACGTCGTGGCATTCTGCTTCACCAGGTGTCTGGCTACCTTCTTTATCGCTCACGGCCATTTGGAAGATCCGGATGGCTCACCGCACAAATGTGGCACGCTACTCGAAAGAGCCGATCAGTACAAGCCACCGTGGGCGTCGGCCGGCGGGGAAGAGGGCGGACGGAGCCGCGTTTGCCTTCACGCGCGCACCGAGTTCGGTTCTGTGTGTCCTGGTAGTCAGAACAAGCAGAGTCGGCCAGCCAGCGAGATAAGAGCGAGGGGCTACGTTCCCCTACGTCGCGTTAGCGCTGGCCTTGTTTGCACTGCTGGAGATAATGCGTTTCAGAGGGGGCTCGCCCTCTGCGTTTACCTTGCACTGTTTACCCTGCCACGTCATGTCATGGCCCGGCCGGCGAGGCGAGGGGACCACCGAGCCCCGGACCCGCGCGGGACCAAACACCAGCAGGTTGTGCACGACCCGGTCCTGGACCACAGGGTGCTTCTGTGTGTCTTCCACATCCAAACGACACTCAGAGGCAGACCTCAGACTGTGGCCACCCCAAACTAATTTTTTTCAGTCAAAATGTTATAAATGTTCGGTGTGTGAAGGAGTCACCAAAAAAAAAAAAAAAAAAAAAAAAAGAAAACTGGAAGAGGGGAAGAGGGGGAATGGTGGAGATGCCAGGGAGATGGAGCGTGTCGCAGATCTCGGGAGAGGCCCGAACACTGAAGAGCAGCTTTATGTGCAAATCCAAACATGACACTGGCTGAATAAGTCAGAGCCTCTAGAGATAAATATTAGTTCTGCTAAAACAAATAAAACCTCAGGAGTTGCCAACTTTATATATATATATATCTACATATATATACATAAATATAAAAGCAAAAAGACATTTCAGAGTACCAGCTGCAGCACAATGGCATTCAGACTAGAATCACTGCAGCCATCGCTGAAGTGGTTTGTGCTATAATGTAGATGATGATGATGAAGGGAAGTTTCTCTGCAAGACGCAGGGACGGTTACTGATTTCAGGAGGACGTTAATGATTGCTGCTACTCGCTCTGGCTTACAGGTGTCTGTGTACTTGGACTTTTAGCGCTGTCTACAAACACCAATTTCTCAGACAGGACCTTCGTTTTCCATGAAAAATAGTGCATGAAACCAAAACTGCCCCGTTGCTCTAGCAAAGCCTCCTGCCGCAACATGACGCGGGACCTTCAGGGCTGTCTGTCCCGGAGTGAACTTTAACCCCGGGTCATCGCAGGTTCCATGTTTCCACGGTGCATGTGCACCTGCACGCTGGCGGGAAGCCTTGGAGAGGGAGGAGAGGGTGCAGGCCTGACATTTACCACGGGAACCCTCTCCTGCACCAGGCCTGCAGCAGGGAAAGACATTCTCTTGACAAAAAAAAACACTTTTAACCAGTCGCCAGAGACCACTCGCCAGTTTTGAAATGGCAAGTCAGACACCCTGTCTCTTTCCTTCGCTATCGTTCTCTCTTCCTTCCTCTCTCTCCCTGTCTCTCTCTCTCTCTCTCTCCCCCTCTCTCTCCCTCTCTCTCTGCGGTGCCTCTGCAGTAGACCCGGATAATGTGGTGTAAAGACGAGTGTGTAGGTGCTGGAGCACATTGGGCCGCGGGGATCGTCTGCTGGCCACGGCCCCGTAGTCTCGCACCCGGCGGCCGTTGAAGCCCCGAGACTCCAGTGGCGGTCGGGAGTGGGAGGCGGTCAGGAGTGGGAGGCGGTCAGGAGTGGGAGGCAGACACTCGGCGGCTGCCTGCTGCACTGTCAGCCAATGTACCACTTCAGCCTTTTCAGTCCCCACAACACACTGGTTACATTAATGACTTAAGATCTCTTGATGCAAGAGTGTGGGAAACCGTATAAGCAAGCCACAAGAGAGGACATCCCATAAAATATATAAATACTGAGAATATATTGTCATAGCATGTACATACAACAATGCAAGATTGTTCTAGAAACTGTTTCACAGATGGTTAAACTCCGGTCCAAAGATGCAGTGGGGGAGAGAAGCACCTCTCGTCCAGACTGTGACCCGTGTAATGACACGGCGCACCATCCCCATCAAACATGTACCGCCATTTGAAACCCTTCTCTTTAAAACGCAAACGGGACGGTGTGTGTGCGCATGAGTGTGTGTGTGTGTGTGTAACAGAGGTGTTCAACAGCTGTTCTCACATCCTGTTTCAGATCAGGCCCGACTCTGCGGAGGCTGCGCACACACTGTTTGTTGGCTCGCACACACACACACACACACACACACACACACACACACCGTGTGGCGGATCATGAAAGAGGGCGGGTGGGTTCAGCGGCAGGACCGGGTCCCCTGCTCTCCCACCGCACTCCCCCTGACAGTGTTTACAAAACACAAAGGAATCAGCAGACGATGAAAAGCACGTTGGAGCTGCTCGTGTCCGGAGAGCCGTGGACCAGGCCGCCATAAACAGCTGTGGGTGGCCCTCGCAGGTCTGGAATGATTACGCTAATGATTAAGAGAACACCGACATGCAGCATGTCATGACATCCGCGCACAGGAGAACAGCACCAGAACATGTCTGCATGCGTTTTACATTTCTGGGCATTTAGCAGACGCTCTTACCCAGAATGCCGTACAAAGGGGAGGGGTGTATACCCCCCCACACACGCGTCTGATTTGATAACCATGCTTAACCAAAATGGCCATAGCTGCTTCTCTAGCACAGAGCGGCGTTAGAGCGGACGGGTGTGAAGGTGTGTGTAGGTGGAGCGAGCTCGGGGGAGTGGGTGGGGGTGGGTGGGGGTGTCTCTGACCTTGGCCTCAGTCTCTCCCCTGTGCAGGGTGTACAGGTGGTGAACAGCACTCTGGGAGGAGGCCCACGGGTGGGTGAGAACTTGAAATACATGGAAATCGTGGCCCAGCGTGTCAGCAGTCACCAGCAGCATGCCTGTGCAGGAGAGAGGGAGAGAGAGAGAGAGGGATGGAGGGAGGGAGAGAAAGAGAGCAGTTTATTACTGGATGCCTTTAAACAATTATTAATTTGTGGTTCTGTGTACCGAGACGGCACCCGGGCTGCTCTGGTGGGGCAGTGGGAGGCTCGGCTGGAAAGGAGAGTCATGGACAACATTCTTCCCTGAGGAATCTGTGTTCTGCAGAGGATGGCCGGGCCCAGCGGGAGGGGTGGGGTCAGGGGTGGGGTGTGGGGGTGTGGGGTGCGTTTCCACCGCAGCCGTGGGAGACCCCGTGCGGAACTCCTGATGACAGAGACTCTTGGGCCTCCACTTTTATTTGAAGCTGGTGAAACTGCTACAGTCTCCCACTGTAAACAACACACTTACCAACCACAACAGAACAAGCCTGAATATAAACCCCATGCCCGTGAAAACACAAGTCCACGTACGACATGACTCCAAAAGCAGTCATCTACGGCTGGGGCTTTCTGAACGTACCAATGAAAGTTACGTTACTTCTCACACTGGACACGGACTCTAAGAACCAAAAAGATGAAGCTTCTACCTCTACATGTCGCGAGCGTAATTTACTGCAAATAACTGGAGTTATTTTCCAGAGCTCAATCTGTAATGCCGACGATACAGACGGTTGTAATTAGACAGTCTTTATAAAGTGGCTTGACCCAAAGAAGAAGGAGAAAAAGGAGTGGCACAATCGCTAAAGATCTCGCACGTGCGAGAGAGATGAAATAAAACTGACACCAAAATAGCCAAAGTGCCAGATGAGCTCACCCAGCCGTCCACATCCACGTCTTCACACTTCAGAGCTGCAGCTGCTCTGGGTGTGGACACAGCATCACAGGGTGGCAACAGTTACCAGGACGGGGGTGAGGTGGGGGGGGGGTCACTCAGATTGCTCGCATGAACAAGAAAAACAGAGTCAGGCAGTGAATTAGCCCGTGGTTAGCTATTTATGCTGTATCAGAAGACTAAACCAAGCTCGGGGCCGGCCATAAACTAAACCCACGCCCCAAACGAGGTGCCAAGCCACAAGAAGCGTTTGCGTCAACTGGGAATACATGGAAAAGATGTCCTAATTATAGAGGCTGGAAACGGAAGCGTAGAGTGATTAGGACTTTAGGCGCTGCGGTATGTTTATCTGGGAGCTTCCTCTCCCTCACCCAGCCGCACGCTCACACACTCCCTTACCCAGCCGCCCGCCCGCCCGCTCACACGCTCCCTCACCCAGCCGCCCGCCCGCCCGCTCACACACTCCCTCACTGGCCCCGGCTTTGACGGATGAGACTTGGCCGGCTCTCGGGGACGCGGGTTTGCTGATGGTACGCTCTGTTCTCCAAACGCTGGTGGACACTGGGAATCCAGCACTGGGGCTTTTGCGGCCTTGTTGAAATACGGAGCCTGGCGGAGAGGCGTCAGGTGGTTAGCTCGCGGGAAGCAAAATTAAAAAGCGGACATTTCGGCGCTGGTAAGCCAGTATAAAATTTCAGGAACCCCAGACGTTAGAGCAACTTTTGACACATCCTATTTATAACACCTCATCCCCTAGGCAGAAAAAAATATATTTATGACCTTCTGAGAAGACAGCAGACAGCTGCACGCTCACACACACACACAAACAGACGTCCAAATTTCCATGAACATCAAGACTCTCAGAGAGCGGTCCCCACAGCTCTTCTGTTCTTCTGTTCATGACTTCTGATCTGTGTCCTGTCACTGGGTTTCCTAGACAGGTCTCCAAAACATAAAACATCTGCTCTGTCCCATTAACACGCTAAGGATGCTCTACTTCACAGTGGGGGAGGCGTTCTGCTGGACCCGTGAGGATGATGGCCAGCACAAAACAACCTCCTCCTGGCAGTACAGAGCGCCGAAGCAAAAATATCCAGTCTTAATTAACACCACTTGTATAAAATATTTGAGACGGAGGAACTCTCAGATTAAACACAGGTGTGGAAAGAGCTCAGAGGGACAATACAGGGGACACAGGCTCCACCTCTGCTGTCGAGACATGGACTTCTGAGCAACGGGACAGAATAAAGACGGCAGACAAACAAGATGCGTCAGTCCTATAGCAACACACACACACACACACACACACACACACACACACACACACACACACAGCACGTTTGTGTGGGTGTCCGCTGGGTGATATCTCCCTGCATGCTACACTTATTGAGATGTTTATGAAAGCCAAGGAACACACACACACACACACACACACATACATACACACACACACATACACACACACACACAGAGCAATAAAGGAGGCTCCAGCTTCACATCAAAGCCACCCACTCAGGCCTAAAGCAAGCAACACTTTCTGAGTCCAGAGGCCACCCTCACTCCAACCATCAGATAACACCACAGAGCAGAGGAGGGGACCCGTGTGGGTCGCCACGCAGTCAATAACTTGTTAATCTTTCACAGACTAAGTGAGAGCTTCTAAGACCATGGCCGTTTGATCCTGGGCTGGAGCACGCTTTGATTTGAGCTCGTGTGACTCAGCCGGGATGCCGAGGTGGACGGAGAGCCGGTGTACCGTGCGAAGCGGCTAACGCCAGGCACAGCACACGTGAAGCGGCACACGTGAAGCGGCACACGTGAAGCAGCACACGTGACGCAGCATGGGGAACCCTGCTTATCTGGGCACGCAGGTACCAGGGGTTGCTCTTGGTAGTCATACAGGCATGCTGGCATTGAGAAGCCCTCCACACAACTGAACTGTGGGCTTTTTTTTTTTTTTTGGGAGGGGGGGGGGGGGGGGGGTTTATTCATGGTTCATTTGCTCCAGAGTCGAGTGTAATGAAGGAGAATGTTTATGTATCTGTTTTACAGCCAGACCACCTGTAAGCGTTTGAATATTAAGAGATCAAAAGAGGTTCCTTCTCGCCAGAGGCAGAGAGGCAGTCGTTACTCTAATACGGATTTGTTGTTTTTTTAACAAAACAAGACTGCACGAGAGCCTTTCGGGTTCAAGGCGATGGAGAGGTCTAATGTGAACAAAAGTTTGAGGGGCAGTTAGATGGGCCTAACTCTCTCCTCCACTTTCTTCTCTAGATCCATCCATGTTCTCGTAAGGGTTCCTAAACGAAACCTTGTCAGCCACAGGGAGGTGGAAAAGCGCACTCTCCCACAGGCTTAGCCGGCCTGGCACGGCCTTTTGTCTGATTTTCAAGTCCAAAACAAACTGGTTAAGCCTCAATCTCCAGATAAGAGAAGAGAACAGATGAAAAGCATAATCCGTTTTTCAGGAGACAACACAGTGGAGGATAATCGCGTTTCACCAAAATGTTTCTTTTTATTCCGTGTTGCGTTCTTTTACCTAATGAATCCCCTGAAACATTCACCGTAACAGATCGGATTTCACAGGTCTTTGGGACACACCGACGCTAACGCCACGCTGAAGGCCCTTCCTGGACAATGGCTGATTCACGTCAGACTGGGAAAGACGCGTCCGGTGGCTCGGGCCAAACACGGGAGAAGAGCGAAACAAAACGGGCCCGGCTGTCAGGACGGGCGAGCAGACGCAGAGTGGCGAGGCGTAAAGCTGTCGGCACAAACGCGGCCCACACCGCCGTCCCTCCGTGTGTAAACAAGGGAGAAGTGGAGAGGATGAGATGAGAGGCACTGGAATGACTTCACTCAGCTCAAGTATGTGTGTGGGTCGTGCCCAGACTTCCACAGTAAAGCGTTTGAGATCTTACTGCGGTTTTACAGCTACGTCTGAAGGCACCGCCTTCCCAAGACAACGCTTTTACCACTTTTATGGAAACATCATAAAAACAGCAGCTCCAAGCACAGTTTTACAGTTTCTTGGACAAACAGTTGGCTTGCTTGAATCTGAATATATTCAACTCCTGGGACTCCACCCACTGCATTTCCATACATATAAAAGAATTACACACTTAAGGGGATTATAAAGACAAATCTACTCTCCTAAACAAATCTAAATTGTCCAAGTTTAAAAAGTAAGAGTATTGTGTTTATTATTGCTTATCCTCTTGCAATTCCACCATCCATGAGTTGCGATGGAGCGATTTGATGGAAAGAGTAAAATAGAAAGATGATGAAAACCTAGCATGAAATGTCCTTTCATGCGGTAATCACATCTAAGTCAGACTGACACTGACAGACTGACAGATGTCTGGATATGGAGGAGAGCATATTTTAGTAGGCAGAAACACACTGGAATGAGATCAGGCAATATTAAATGAGAGAATAACGTTGTTTGTACGCGCCAATGTTATCAGACTAAAAATAAACCACACACAACATGTCACAGGACATCCTCTGAGAGGATCTGAGAGGAAAAAGCAATTCATTACAGGAAGACTGGGGGTGTCGTTTGGTTTGAGTTCAATTCATTACAGGAAGACTGGGGGTGTCGTTTGGTTTGAGTTTAGGCTTTTTTTGTTCATCTCATGTTCCAGATTCACTCTATTGGGTAGGAAAGCATATCAAAAGATTAAAACAACAAAAAAAGTGGCTTTTGAACAAAATAAATAATGCAGATCATCAGATTTCACACTAACTTTCCAGAACGGCACTCGTGCTCAGAGCGAACACCACCAATGCCCCAGCTCCCTGCTGGCTGTGGGCACGAAAGGGCAACGTCCCAAGCCATGAGCTCTTAATCCCTGCTGATTGTCCCACTGTGTTGAGGCACTGCGCAAAATGGAAATCTGATCCTCAGCCACAGGCCTATTAAGCTCCACACACACACACACACACACAAAACCAAATTAGAGTGATTCTGAACTCTACCAAGCAGGAGGAGCCATGACTGAGGTCAGACGCTGGGCTGTAATTGGCAGTTGTGTGTGAAGACGTTGCTTATTTCACAGTAAATGAATAGAGGGGTGAAGTGCAGGCAGCTACATGGGGTGTTGTGTTCTGGTATGGTGTAAATGTAGCTCCTGGTTCCTGCTGGCGTTCCTCAGCACCAAGCTCACACAAGGACACGGCAGACACCGCCACTCACTCAAGCACTCAAACGAGGAGCTTCTCAGTTGGACAGAGAGACAAAAATAAAGATTGGTGGAATCTGTGTCCTTTCTTGAGTGGGACGGGGGGAGGAGGGGACACGTCCTTCCAGTCCCACAGTCGGGCTTGTTTCGCTCATTCACTTCTGTCCCGAGAAAGCTCAGCGTGTGCACGACACACCTGCAATGTGCAGAACAGACACCGGCACCAACGGGCCCTTTAACGGAGAACCGCGCAGCGCTGACAGGACGCCTTGAGAGTTGCAGGCTGCACCACCATCCCTCCACGCCCCCCTGCTGCCTGGGCTACGACTCTCCCCCGTGCTGTGGCTGGGAGCGGGGGCATCCTCACAGTCGCGCCAGGCTGGGAGCGGGGGCATCCTCACAGTCGCACCAGGCTGGGAGCGGGGGCATCCTCACAGTCGCGCCAGGCTGGGAGCGGGGGCATCCTCACAGTCGCGCCAGGCTGGGAGCGGGGGCATCCTCACAGTCGCACCAGGCTGGGAGCGGGGGCATCCTCACAGTCGCGCCAGGCTGGGAGCGGGGGGCATCCTCACAGTCGCACCAGGCTGGGAGCGGGGGCATCCTCACAGTCGCGCCAGGCTGGGAGCGGGGGCATCCTCACAGTCGCGCCAGGCTGGGAGCGGGGGCATCCTCACAGTCACGCCAGGCTGGGAGTGGGGGCATCCTCACAGTCGGGCCAGGCTGGGAGCGGGGGCATCCTCACAGTCGGGCCAGGCTGGGAGCGGGGGCATCCTCACAGTCGCACCAGGCTGGGAGCGGGGGCATCCTCACAGTCGCGCCACGCTGGGAGCGGGGGCATCCTCACAGTCGCGCCAGGCTGGGAGCGGGGGCATCCTCACAGTCGCGCCAGGCTGGGAGCGGGGGCATCCTCACAGTCGCGCCAGGCTGGGAGCGGGGGCATCCTCACAGTCGGGCCAGGCTGGGAGCGGGGGCATCCTCACAGTCGCGCCAGGCTGCATCCAAATCTGGGGGCCGTCGACGGTATGCGGAGGTTTAGGTGTATGCGGTACTCAGCTGCAATGCAGTGTCCTTTAATTAAACACCTATGAATAGATCTCGCAACACCGCAGGGTGAGCGCCAGCCGCCAGCCACCCCGCTGTTTTCCATCCCAGTCCTTCTGTTGTCTGTCCAACGGCGCGTCCGGCCCGGCTCGGATTTCTTACCTAACTGCTTGTCCCCGCCCTCCTCTCTTTCTCGGGTCGCGGACATTTTGGGTTTCCGGTCAGTGTCGTCGCGTTCTTTCAGGCTGGCCTCTTCCGCAACAAAGGCCACGCCCTCCGCTGAGGCCGAGGCCTTTGATTCGCAGAGGGCCAAGGGCCACTAGGACGTTCCAGCCAATCCTGCCACTGCACCAAGCAGCGAGGGGTGGCACCAGAGACACCTTTTGTCTTTTTTTAGAATCAGGTGCCCCAACGACGCCAGGTACCTGTGCTACAGCAAGGTGTGCAAGCTGCCCTCCAGAGGTACCCGACCCTGGTACACCCTGCTCTGGATCCAATTCATAACCTGAGACGATTATTACGGCCCTCCCGATTTATGCGTGAGCAAACAAGGTGATAATGGACGCATCCCGTTATTTTGGACCAAGGCTGACAGGTGGGAGGTTAAGCTGTTTGAAGTTAAGAGCACCCCACCGCTGACCAAAGTGAGATGCCTAGAGCTCTCTCCGCATGGGGCAAAGGCCCTTGCTGAACCGTCCCCGCACTGAGGGGGCGGTGCCTAAAACCCCGAAGAGCAAAAGCCTTTGCAAAAGCACTACCTCACCCTTTCATTGGAGCAGGAGCTTGACACAGATGTGCCTGCTCTACAGAGAGCCTCGGTTAAATTAGATAGTGTATTCTACCCAGATGTGTTTTAAATTACAGCTTTCGCGTAATTAACGTAAAAAGAAAGAAGGAAAGGGGGAAAACTCTGAGTACAGTCTCGATACGAGACATCCCCTCCTCTGAGGCTGGAGCAGGGCCATGTAAACAGCCCCGTCGGCCGGCGGGAGGGCACCGTGGGTGCCTACATCGCTCGGCACCGCCAAGGGCCGCCACCTCTCTGCAGCTGCTCCGTCGTAAACATCAAAGGGCCGTGTGGATGATGGTCACTGTATGATTCACCGGGGTGCAGGGACACTGGCTTTATCTCCACTTCAACTCCGCTCCACACAGGTTAATAGGCCAAAGGTTGTTTGCTGTTCACTGTCCTAAAGGTTAAGCAACAGCGCCCCCTAGAGACTGGTATCTTGAGTCAAAAGACGGGTCACAATGGGCAGAGCTTTGCCCAGTTTCGCAGTCTCCTGGTTCAAGGGTGAAAACTAGCTAATCTGATATCCTATAGTATACATATAACAATAACTTTAATAGGCCCAATGATGGCCCTATGGATTAGTTAGTAGTACAATCGGGTATAAAAATAGGTGTAAAATATGTTGTACAATAAAACCAGAGGGTATCTGTTCCGTTGCTCTTTTACGAACTACAGCTTAAATGACACCTATTCTTACTCCAGAAGAATATGAAGAATACCTTTGCTCGTAAGGTTATAATCGCATCACAAAAAAAAAGTAGAGAAAATATTCAGTTTTCCTCAAATTAATAACAAAAAACACCCACACGTCACACATAAGCTGATGGACTTTGCTTCTTCAATGTGTTTTCATTCATTCATTCATTCATTCAAGAGAAAAAGTCAATGTTGCTGCATCAAGTGAACTGAGCAGGTTGAGCAGTTTGTGAGTAACGTGTAACCTAGAAGAACTGGTGTGTGTGTGTGTGTGTGTGTGTGTGTGTGGGAAACGTGGGGATCAGAAGGCTACACTGTGAGAACACCGCACTGGTGGAAACCAGCCCGTCCCTGGAGGACTTTCCCACAGTGCATTAATAAGGACAGGTATTTGAAGGATTCTTCTAAGGGCACTGGCTAGCACAAGCTTTCAGCACTTCCTTATTAGCGAGCCACTCTACCTGCAACACTCACCTCACAATGGCCCGGCTGTAGTGGATTTCCGGAGGGGCGAACACGATGACGTTCATAACCGAAAAAAAAAAGAAGTCTGAGCAATGACCCCCACGGGGGTGGTAGAGGGGGGTAGCAAGGTCAGATCAAGGGCATTACAGGGGCAGCCCCTGCCAAGTCCACACACAATGCCACACTCGTATGAGTCAGGAGTAGTGAATGAATCTCCTTCTTCTATGTTACCAAAGGGTGAAGCGTGTTGTGACACGGGTGGAGTAAAAGTATAAAGAGTTATGGGTTTGACCTGCACCTTCTGGACAGGGAGATCTCTGCTGGTTTTGCCTCCACTTTGAGAGGTGAAACTGGACCTGCACGGTGCTCGAGGGGGAAGACTTCAACATCGCTTTATTCAGCGGACATCAAGGGCCGAGTTACGCACTGACACTATGGAAGAGACGGCCTCAAACTGATCGATGAGTGCTAGTGTGTTTCAGCGTTTCTGAGCGTGCGCGCGTGCCGTGTTAAGAACCCGAACGTGGGGGATCTCAGCCCGTGGGCCTCAGGGGAAGAAGAGTTTTCCTCTGCCTTGCACTTACTGCTCGAAGAATCGTGCGGCTCCAAGCAGCCTTAACCAGGCACGTAGCCTCAAGCCCAAACAGGCCAATCCAAACCTCGCGCTACCACTATCCAGGAAGTGAAATGTCTCTCTGTTCACGAGTGAAGGTGACACTGCAGTGTGGTGGTTTTCACCGTCTCCACCTTCCCAAGTATCCCCACAGAAGAAACTCGGAGCCTGATGTTAAATATGGAAATGATTGACTGGCCTAGGTGTGGGGTTTCTGTGCTTCGCTGAGATCTAGTGAGGCATTATACGTGTATACTTACCACTTGGGTTAAACGCCATGCAGGATATTGGCTTGTCATGAGCTGGAAAATGAGCAACCACACCATCGCCATCAGAGTCTTCGCTCACAAGTACCTAAACACACACACACACACACCAACACAAAAACATCACACGCATTCAACAATGCCACACAAAGACGTTAATGACATTAAACAAATGATGGCACTGTTTATTTCAGACACATGGCCAGTCACTGGCAATGCAATCTAATCAGTGCAATTACCTATGATGGGATCACAGGAAGGATCACTTGCATACGGTTTGGCAACTTATGAAAACAAGATGTGTTCTGAGATGTATCTATATTATTCTGCGGATCAAAGCTGATTTTAGTCTGACTGCAATTACTCTACTTCCAAAGAAAGTAACCCTACAAGAAAACTCATGCTACAGTCAGGCTTGAAGGGAAAGACGTTTCCTTTAACTTCCTTTAGCTTTTGCACGCTTTCACACACACACACACACACACACACACACACACACACACGCACACACGCACACACCCCCATAGGACACGGCAGCCCTCGAGCAGAAACAGTCATGGAATAAGCAAAGTGTTGAAAGAGTTAAAACAGACACACACAGTGGGAGGAAACTCTAGACTGTCTCTGTGCTTATTGATATCCGAAAGAGATTAATAGCTCCCAGTTAAAAGAGCAGGACTATGGATCTGTAATTCATCCCTTTATGTGTTGCTACAGGAAACTGACCACAGAAAAAGAGATGGAGAAGAGGGGAGAGAGAAAGTAAACAGACAGACAGGAAGAGACAGAGAGAGACAGAGAGACCCAGACAAGCAGGCGGGCAGACGAACAGTGAAGAAAGAGAGAAAGGAGTGAGAGAGTTGGATGGAAAGTGAGTTACTCCACAAGGGACTATTCTCCAGTCAGTGGCCCTCTGTTAAGTTTTGCTCATGAAAGAGATTATAACCAAGGCCAGACATGAAGCAGCCAGGGAGAGGAGTGATAAATCTAGCAGGGTGTTGCATTAAGGAGCATGCAACTTTTAATAGGACCCAGCCTGAACGCAAAACAGTCGTGCTCGCAAACCAAGACGTTTTATTTCAAAACTGCCAGAGTGACAAAAAACAGGACCCTTATATTAGGGTGAAAAGCAGGCGATGCTGTTCGTTGTGGGAATCCGAGCCCTGACAGAAAATGGAGATTTTCAGTGTAGCGATTTGAAAACAAATAAACATGGGAAAAAAGCTTCTTAATGAAGAGTAGGGAGTGGAGGAGATAAGATGAGATGAAAAGTGAAGTGGAAGAGAAAGTTCTGGAGAGCAAATGGACACCAGGTGGAAAGGTCTCTGGCCAGTAATGCTGCTTTATGGGAAATGTAGTACTAGGTGACGGATCACACCTGTGGGTCAGAGGAACGTGGTGATAAAGCTTTGGCTCCTGAAGAGCCTGGGTCACACGTGCCCAGTGACCGCCAGCCTGTCAGGCACGAGAGCGGCCTGGACGTTGCTTATGGCCTGCTGGACACGTCGATATTTACGACAGCTTGCAGATCAGTTTCAGGGGGAAAAAGAAGAAGAAGAAGAAGAACAAGAAGAAGAAGAAGAAAAGGAAAAACGTGTTGGCTCAGGCGAAAGGGAGCGGTACGTGGGCGGAATAAATCACACCTCTGCATGGGTGTCGCGCTAGAGGTCAGACCTCCAAAGGCAGTTTGTGGTTTAACCTTCACATTTTTTAAGGGTCCCTAAAACCAGGTCATCTGTTTAGATGGGTCAAAAGCACCATGGGAGAAAAAAAGGATCATGGGACAAATCTATTCCAATTGAACCTCCATCTGACTAAATGTCCTTGAACGGGAGAACTGCAAACATTTAAACGGGCCCATAAAGCTGACACTCCATTAAAGAGATCCAGCGCGAGCGGCCAACACCTGGGAGCAGTTCGGCGCCGTCTCACACCGAGGCGCTACAGCAGCCGTCCTCACCGGACCCTACGGCCACGTCCGGCCAAGTCCGACCTCGGCCGGCCTTTCCCCTCAGCACAGCCGACCCGTTTCTGATCCGTCACCTTGCCAGGGGCGCAGGAAGTGCCTCTGTGTCAGAAGACTGCCAGCTACCGTCCTGGAAGCAACCAAACTTAAGAGTCCTGTTTCCTAATGGCGTAGTGATGACAAATCACTTGTCTCCAACGGAATTAATAGATTACTGACCGCTCAGCACACATAATGAAGCCGAGTTTTCAGTACCAAGGTCAGCCAGGTGGACGTGCAGAGTAAACCATCAGAAGAATGGAAGTGGCTTCCTGTAAGCACACAACTCCCAAAACTGTACGCTGTGAACATCCCGTAACCCTGTTAGCGTCGCCCTGCAGCCGTGGGTCTCTACCTGTCCCTCTCCGACGGCGTGCGTGTCGATGACGGTGACCACGCCGGCCTGATGGGCACTGCGTCGCATGCTGCTGTGTCCGGTGCCCTCTTCGTCGGGCACTCCAGAGGGCAGGGTGCCCGCCAGCTGGGTCACTACTTTACCCACCATGGTCAGTCCAGTCTTCAGCGTCTGAGGGACAGAGAGACAGGCGAAAATACCTTTTTTTAATCCAAAATTGACAAACTAACTTCATGCAAATCAAAATCAACTCCAAAATATTTCCCATAAGCCATATTTTACTAGATCACTGGCCTTTAGTCTGTATTCTCCTTTCGTACCGTCATACCCGCCAATTTATTGCAATACTCATTTTTCATCAACTCACTCAACGCAACTCACGTTCACCAAAAAGCATCGTGTTTTTTTTTTTTTTTTTGCTTGTTTGCTTTTGAGTTCACTCAATTTTGCTGCATTCATATTCACATTCACTCCAGCGAGATGAAGGTATTTTGCCATGAGGCACCACCCACAGCCACAAGGTGAGTGAACACACTGCTCGGACCTGCTGTGTTCAGCTTGACCATCGGAGTGACGGAGAGTTAAGAAAGTGCTGGAACAGCAGGAGTGAAGAAAGGAGGAGGAGGGAGTCCGGGATCTGATATCACCCCCCTCGACCCCGTCCCCCCCCCCACACCCTCCAGCCAGCCAGCTTGATCAATGGTGACTGTTTGGATTTGCACTAAAAACTCAAACTGCAGTGATTAGAAAACACATTAGTGTTGATCAATTAGGAGGCAAACGGTTATTTTAATAATTTATGGGCCAAGGCAATTTACACACAGTCTGTTAGTGGGCTTGTCAGAACACTCTCCAAAGGGCCCAACAAACACAGGCGCCACGAGGTATTGATGCTGCCGTTTGGCTTGAATGCTTGATTAAGCTCTTCAGGGCCCCAGACGGCATAGACACACACACTCGCACGCACGCACGCACACACACACACACACACACACCGCAAGCAGCTCACTACATCAAGTGCGAAACTAGCGAGAGACCCCACTTAAGCCACGCTATCCGCTTACCACCAGCACACGCTTGCTCTGGTTTTACTCAAGAGGACAAACACTGGAGCCACTGTGGGACATGGAGCCACCTCCAGAACCGTCTACGGGTGGAGCGAAACGAAGCCACCTCCAGAACCGTCTACGGGTGGAGCGAAACGAAGCCACCTCCAGAACCGTCTACGGGTGGAGCGAAACGAAGCCACCTCCAGAACCGTCTACGGGTGGAGCGAAACGAAGCCACCTCCAGAACCGTCTACGGGTGGAGCGAAACGAAGCCACCTCCAGAACCGTCTATGGGTGGAGCGAAACGAAGCCACCTCCAGAACCGTCTATGGGTGGAGCGAAAAGAAGCCACCTCCAAAACCGTCTACGGGTGGAGCGAAACGAAGCCACCTCCAGAACCGTCCTACGGGTGGAGCAACAGCCACTATCCTGAAGTCACATCTTGCTCGTTTACACAGTCCGTGCCCTGACACAATTCAATTTTCCAAAGGGGTCTGCACTTCCCAAACCTTCTCCCCCCACAACCACCCCCACCCCCCACGGGTGGATGACTCCCTCCTCCCTGCTCTGTGATTGAGTTACGGGGCTGATGGGAGATGCCCCCCCTGGCCCCTGGACAGGCGCACTCTGAGCCACTCAGCGCAGGGACGGCGTGTCAGAGCAGAAGAGATGGTTATAAATCACAGCTCCACCCGCAGACGCCCCGTCTACGTATCCAGGCTTTTTTAACGTGTTTTCCTCCCTGCTAACCTTTAGGGCACTCCTTTTGATGTATGCCACCATTAGGGCTAATGGCGCTTCTCTCACGTAAGCCGTTAGGAACTCGTTAGGGAGGGAGGACGCGGCCGGGGAATACAGATGTAGGCTAAATAAATCAATTAACCTGCCAGAGAGAGGAGCCTGAGCCATCAGAGAAGTAAAGCAGTAGCGCAGGCTGACACGGCGCAGGGCGCGAGGCCCACGCCAAACTGATGATTTACACTGCAGATAAATACCACTGCACTAATCTTTATGGGACTGTTTTCATTGATTACAAAGTAAAGGAAGATATTTCCAAATGTCGCCATTTTGGGTGTTATAAACACAGTAGGCGTGAAATTATTCCAACGCTGAGGCAGGACCTTTTTTGAAAGGGAAACCAAAGGCATTCTTATTGGTATGGCTCAAGCGAAGGAAAAAGTATTAAACGTTGAAGGTATGCTGAGCACTGCGCTTTTGGAAGTGACATTTTCCATCAGTATGTGGAATAACTTGTGACTTTAACATCCTGAGGAGAGTGAGACTGGCAGAGCTGTGTGTGGAGAGGTGGCTCCCCTCTTAAAGCGCCTGGCGCACACACACACACACACACACACACACACACACACACACACACACACACACACACACACACACACACACACACACGGTGTGAGAAAAAAAAATGTGCCGAATGCCTTCTGAGCTGCTTGAGAGTCTGTCTGTCTCATCATGCGTATGGAAATGCAAGACATTTGAAGGAATAAACTGTACTACAGTGCTAGACATAGCAATATGTGAGTTTATATTATTAAAACGCATTGACATACAAGTAAATACAAACTTGTATTTCTATACATGCATCTATGAATATTCATCGTGCTTATTTTTCTGGTCTAAATTAGTACATGGTTAGAGAAACTGTCAGGATTTTAGGTCTACAACATAATACGGTATGTACGTGTTCCCGTGTGTTTTAATGTTGCGTGTGTTGGAGCAGGAGAGCACGCTTACTTTTGCAGCGCTGATGACTGTGGCGGTGTAGGACTGGGCATTGTCTCCACAGGCCCCGCCACGCGACTGATGACACCGGATCAGCTGCACACACACACACACACACACACACACACACACACACAGGGACACAGACAGGACAGAGTCACATTATCGTCCAGAACCTTTCAGCTCCTCCACCCACCCACGCTCTCACCCTCATTAGCCCGCTGAGGCCCGCCTCCACCCGCGCCACGCCGTCTGCCTGTGGAGGGGCTGGGGGGGGGGGGGGGGGGGGGGGGGGGGGGGGGGGGGTGGAGGGCCATTAGGCCACGCCGGCCCCTAACCCCTCCTGCATCTTACTTCCTCCAGGGTCTCTGTCCCATTCAACACTTTAGGAGTAGACGCCGGCCTGCTATTGGCCAGCAGCTCACTGTCCGCACCAGAGACAATGTCCCATCTGTTCATCACTGAGAAACGTCTGACCTCAATCAGAAGACAGCAGCAAATCAAACTCCATTAAATGAGCTGCAGTCAATCGAGCGCCTACTTTAAAATAAAATAATGAAAAAAAAAAAGTGTGCTACATTAATATCGTGCCCGTGTGCATTTGAATAGATCGTTTTGCTTTTTAATCATCATTTTAGTGGACTCTTCTGGTAAACGCTTGAGCATTTTAAGAATATGCTAAATCCTCTATAAAAAAAGTCCCAGGGAGACGGTAAGGTGGCTGTGCTGTGGGGGGGGCGTGTGTGTTGTGTGTGCTACCTTGTTCTCAGCGTAGGCCAACCAGCGCTCTCCTAGCGCTATGGGGTTGAGGTTGGGACCAGGACATGGGTAGCAGCCTGCAGACAAATATCAGAACAGCCTCACGTAACAGCTTAAAGAGTGATACAGCACTAGTAACGTAAGGGGGAGGGGACTCTTTTTTTGTTTGTTTTGATAACACCTGTTCAACACTTTAATGCATGACAATATCTTAGCATCCACCACGCTAGTCATAAAAAACAATAAAGTCTCCAGTAAAAAGGAAAGACGTAAAAGAATAGCACAGATCACACATAACCAGTCAGACTTTACCATAGGTTTAGACTAAATTGTAGGACGCAGGTTTAATTAGGCGGAGCGGAATATAACTGTAGGGGAGATAGCAGGTGGTTGGACTGTATTTTGAACTAAAAGGTTGCACTGTTCAGTTTGCATCAGACACAGTTAAGGAATGCCGGCCAGAGCACTACTTAAGGCATGAAGATGTTGAATGCTCGGAAAGGACGACGCCAGACGGGTGGAACTAAACGTGATTCGATTGTATTCACACTTTAGTTATACAGGTTACAGGGTGGGGATCCGCATTGGGATGTTTGCGTGATCGTGCGTCATTTATGCACACAAACACCAGGATTAATCAGAGGAAGGAGCGAAACTTTCCGAAGTTAGGTGACATACACAGCTTCCGAACTAACTAAGATGGAGGCATACGTAATGACGTAACCGATCTAGCGATGTCAAAATAAGAGCCATTAAGCTGAAGTCAGAAAGTGCATTACATAAAAACAAGGAGAACAGCATATCACACGCAAAGTCCATAGCCTTTTCTACAGCCGCCCCCAAATGTACGTGGGACATTTGTAACCAAGGAAAGGCTACTCAAGGGTGAAAACTCTCTGTGCCGACTGGAAGGGCTGGCAGAATCACCAGCCGGGCGACAGGTCGGGTGTAGGTCCGGTCTCTGACCTTCACATCAGCAGATCGGATGTGACCGTCAGGGCTGGGGTGGACCTTGACGATGCGCCCAATAGGCCACATGGCCCTAGGGAGCTGAGGGTCCACGATCATGGCCACAGAGTCTTCTGTGACGTCGGCTGCGGAGGACTGCCACTTCTGTCTGAGCTGCAGCCCAGGTAAGTACAGACGGATGAAGCGAGCCCAGAAGTGGTCGGTCAGCACCTGAGCGTGCTTCCATCTCCGCTGGGTGAGGAGCTCGTCTCTGGGGTAGACGACTTGTGGGAGAGACCCGTCGGGCCGCCCCATCAGAAGACAGTTAGGAGTGACCGGGTCTGGGTCACTGGCCTCGGAGGGAACGTACCCCAATGGTTTGGAGTTCAGGATCGCCTCCACTTCGATGAGGACAGTGCGGAGGACCTCCTCCTGCAGCGGTTGAGCGCCTGCAGTGGTGTATAAGGCATTCTTCACTGAGCGAATCTCTCTCTCCCACACTCCTCCGAAATGTGGAGCAGCAGGAGGGTTGCAGTGGAAATGAATCCTGTAGGGTGCCAGGAGGGACTGGAAGTCAGGTGACATGGCCGCGAACGCCTCCCGTAACTCTTTGGCACCGGCTCTGAAGTTGGTCCCCTGGTCTGAATAGAGCTCAGCCGGAGTCCCTCTACGGGCGATAAATCTTCTTAGGGCCATAAGAAAGGAGTCAGTGTCGATAGAGGTAAGTAGATCTAGGTGAACTGCTCTGACAGTCAGACATTTGAATATGATCCCCCACCTCTTCTCCAGACGTCTTCCTACCTTGACTTCCAATGGCCCGAAGCAGTCTATGCCTGTAGAATGGAAGGCAGGTTTAAACAGGCGTAGGCGGGCTAAAGGCAGGTCAGACATCCGAGGGACAGTAGGCTTAGCCTTCCAGCGGCGGCACTCTGCACACGTCTTCTGAAAGCGACGTACTGCCTCTCGACCTCGCAGGATCCAGTAGGAGCGTCGGATCTCTGCAAAGACGCGCTCCGGCCCAGGGTGTTTCAAGCGGCTATCGAAGTCCTGAATAAGCAGGCGGGTCACTGGGTGTGAGGGGTCTAACACCACTGGGTGTAGACTGGTGTAGTCCAGGTCCTCTGACCGGCGGAGTCGACCACCAACTCTGATGAGGTCGCTGCTTTCATCAAGTTCCGGAGAGAGGTTGCAAAGACGGCTGCTCCGTAGGACTGGTTTCTTAGCTTTAAGAAGCCGAAGTTCATCAGGGAAGCAGTCTTGCTGGACCTTTCGCAGGAGGTGAGTCTCTGCCTGGCGGTAATCCTCTGCACTCGCGCATCCATCCTTAGCAGCCGCCCCATGAAGCTCCTGGGCTGTGGCCTGCAGCAGCTCCCTCCAGGTGTTGTACTGATTGAGCTCTGGGTCGGCTTGACCCACAGCCGTGGAGGTGGCACCACAGAAGGTCTCTTTACGGAGTTCTGAGGAGTCTGGAGGATCTCCCAAAGTGCCCAGAGGCTCCGCTGGCCACTGGTTACGAGGGAGTAGGAGGAACGGAGGGCCTTGGCTCCATCGGTTGGGTTGGGCTATGTCCTGCAGTCTCTTGCCACGAGTAATATCGTCCGCAGGGTTCTGTGCCGAGTCAACATACCGCCATGTGTGTTGCTGAGTGAAATCTTGAATTTCAGCGACACGGGTGCCGACAAAGACTTTGAATCGGCAAGATTCTGATCTCAGCCACGCCAGCACGGTTGTGGAGTCTGTCCACATCACGGTTTGCTTGATGTCGAGGGTAAGCTCATCACTCAGGAGCTTGGAGAGCTGAGCTCCAATGAGGGCACCACACAGCTCCAACCTTGGCATGGACTGTAGACGCCGGGGGGCCACTCTGGATTGAGCCATGACGAAGGCCAGGTGGGGTGCTCCATCGCTGTCAACCATCCTGAGGTACGCGACTGCTCCGTAGGCCAGCTCCGATGCATCACAGAAGATGTGAAGCTCCCTCTCGCTTACGGCCACAGCTGCACCCTTAGGTAGGTATGGACGACTGAAGTGGACTTCAGGGAGAAACTCTAACTCTCCTTCCCAATCTCTCCACTGCTGGAGGAGATGTGGGGGTAACTGGGGGTCATCCCAGCCTCTGTGCTTGTCCCAGAGGCGTCTTACTAGCATCTTGGCTCTGGTGGTATAGGGCAGTAGGAAGCCCAAGGGGTCGTATTGACTGGCAAGTACCTTGTAAATGTTGCGCATTGTGGGCTCATCATACTGGATAGGGCGACATTTGTATCCCAGGACGTCAGTGGAGAACCGCCAGCTGAGGCCCAAGGTCGATTCAGAACCATCTGTCTTCTCATGTGCCAACCAGAGGTCTGCACTGCTGGATCTGAGGTCCTCAGGTAGGTGACGGATGACCTCAGGTACGTTGCTGGCCCACTGCCGAAGAACAAAGCCAGCTGAAGACAGGAGGGCTCTTAACTCGTCCACGAGATCTCTGGCAGCGGCGGTGGTAGGGAGTGACTGCAGACAATTGTCCACATAGAAGCATCGCTCCACTGAAGTCCTCAACTCATCTCCAGGCTGGGTGTTCCCTCTTACATGGTGCTGCAGGGCGAAAACAGCACAACATGGACTACAAGTGGTGCCAAACGGCAGCACCTGCCACTCATACACTGATGGAGGTTCGTGTAGTTGTAGATTACGCCACACAAAGCGCAGGAGAGACCGGTCTTCGGGTAGAAGGCGAACTTGGTGGAACATGCCCTTTATGTCTCCACTCACAGCCACTTCATGCTCTCGGAACCTGAGGAGGACTCCCAGCAGAGATGCTCCGAGCGTAGGCCCCGGTAGGAGGTATTCGTTGAGGTTCTGACCTTGATGCCGGAAAGAGCAGTTGAATACGAGGCGGTGTTTTCCGTTATGGCTAACTAGGTGGTGAGGAATGTACCATGCCTCCTCTCCCCTGGTTACTTCCGATGGGTCAAGCCTGACAACAGACCCTGCCTGTATCAACTTGTCGATCTCAGCACAGTACGCTGTGGCCTTCTCAGGATCTCTCTGCAGCCGTCTCTCTATTACTCTGAGGCTCGGCAAGACTGCATCAGGGGTGGCTTGAAGGCGTGGCATGTCCTTATGCCGCAGCAGGGGGGTGGCTAACCGAGAGATGCCCTCAACCTCGACACGGGTTGTCTTCCCTTCAAGCAGGCCGATGGCTAGGTTGTCCTGTTTGGATCGGGTCACCACTTTGCTGCCCCTGAGTGGTATGAGGTCAGCTTGCCACAGCTTCTCAACATGCTTCATTAACTCGGCCACTTCAAGGGGGACTGAAGTGGAAAGGCACTGCTGTGGGCTGGAGAGCTGGCCGATAACACTGGAGGGCCCCTGCAAGGCCCAGCCCAACCTAGTGTGGACTGCTGCTGGACCACCAGGGGGACCCAGTCGTACTGGCTGGGTAGGGGTCACCAGGTGGGCGTGGTCACTGCCTACGAGCACGAGTGGCTTGACGCTCTTAAAGGGCTGAAGGGGCAGTCCTGAGAGGTGCTTGTACTTCCTCCGTAACTGCTCCAGAGGGTAAGTATGGTCGGCGAGATCGATGCGGGCCGAGGTGAAGGCATTAGTGATCTGGTACTTGGTTTGGGGTTTTGCCTTGGCAGCAATGGTAAAGGACACGCTGGCACCTCGGAGGGTTCGGATGTCCTGTCTGATTGTACGCAGCGGTAAGGACTCAGGACTTCCTTGGAGACCTAATGCCTCGGTGGCAGCTGGCAGCAGCATCGTTCTCTCTGACCCGTCGTCTAGTACAGCATAGGTGTCCAGCGTGCGGCTGCCATGGCGCAGGAGCACTGGAACCACCTTCAGCAGCACCCTGCTGCCTTCAGCTGGCCGATCGAGGTACAACACCTCTGTTGAGGTTGTGCCTCCGGCCGTGGGTGGTGCTGTTGCTTGGGTGAGGCCTTTCTGGTTTGCTGCATTGACATCATGGAGGACCTGCAGGTGGCGACACTGACACAGGTTGCAGGTCTTCTTTAATGTGCACTGTGCCGCCTGGTGTGCGCGGCGCGCAGCGCCAACATCTCCTGTTGGTTCTAATCCACTCAGTTAGCTGTTCTTTGCTAAGCTTGCGGATGGCTGTGCACTGACTCAGGTGGTGTTCCCTGTTGTCGCAGAATGCACAGTAAGGTGCTGGCTTGACCTGGGCTTGACTGACACTGGTAGGTTTGCCCTCCCGAGGGGTACTGTCTGTTCCATGCAGCACAGTGACAGTGGACTTCCTTGGTTGGGTGCTAGGCTTAGCACTGGGCTTGGCTTTCACTCCTCCGGAGGACAGCTGACCATCAAAGTCCTGACACCAGGCTTCATGCTTCAGCCACTGAGCTAGGTCATAGAGAGTGTAGCTCCTCTTAGACTGGCTGAACATGCATCTGCGGAAATCAGCTCGCTGTTCCGGTGGCAGCTTGCCGAGCAGGCGTGCAACATGGCTGCCACATAGGAGCTCCGCCTCACCATCAGGGCCGAGTGTCTTCAACATTCCCACCAGTGACTGTATCTGGAGTGAGAACTGATCGAAGGCTACTGCGTCGCCCCGTCTGATCTCAGGGGTGTCCATCACCTCTGTAATACGCTTCATAGTAAGCTGATGCGGCTGCCCAAACTTCTCATTGAGAGCCATCATGGTGTCTGTGAACGGTGTCTGGGAATAGATGTGGGCATCAGCTATCAGTTTGGCCTCCCTTAGCTTTAGATGATCAACTAGGACCTGATACTTGAACATCTCGGGGCTATCAGCAGGTAGCAGGTTCTCGAGGGCAATCTTGAGATGAGTAAACTCACCAGGGTCTCGATGAGAGAAGTTAGGTATGGTAGCACGGGGGCCGCGATATGCTGACTCTACAGCGGAGGTGTGGTATGATGGCCTGGAGTAGGTTGGAGCCTGCCGTGTTGTATATAGAGGACTCTGAGGAGGTGGTGGACGTTGCCTTGGCAGAGGTCGGAGTGCTGTGGGGTTCAGAGGCACGCCGTATGGTGTGGAGGTGGGCTGTTGTGGAGGTGTGGGCAAGCTAGACCACGCCGGGCGCTGTCGCGGGGGTAACGGCGAGGCCGTGGCTACTGCTGAGGTAGGTGGGCCTGGTCGTTGGAGTAACTGGTAGTGCTGACAGCGGCTGGGCTACTGGCGCCACATCTTGCCTGGCTGCTAGTGCCTCACTTCTTAATAGCTGCAGTTCACTCATCAATCGGTCGAGCCGGTCGACCATGGGCTGTTCACTCGAGGGTGGCGCATCTTCGGTGTCGCTTACCCACGGTGGTGGTGGTGGCCATCCTCCATCATCCTCCACTCTGGCGGAGTGATAGCCATGAGCCTCATGCGGTCGTCGCGGGCTGCGTGCGGTACTCACCAGCGGTAGCATGCCTGCGCGGGCTGCTCTCAGTTCTGCCAGGCCTGCTGACATGCGCTGCCGGGACTGCAGCGACTGCTCTAGCATGTGGTCTAACACACGCCTCTCATGCTGGACTTCTTCAAGCTTCGCGTCATAGTCGGTGCTCCTGGCAGGTGAGTGGCTTAGGAGATGACGAGGAGTACTGTGACTGCGTACAGGTTCCTCATCGTGCCAATGAGCACCAAGATCCCTGTAGTCGACTTCATAATCTTCATAATGAAGAGGAGGGCGTGTCTGACGTCGGGGGCGCACAGCGGGGAATTCAACATCTTCCAAATCCATGTTAACTGAGTGCAATGCTATCCGGTTCGAAGGACCATTAATGTAGGGGAGATAGCAGGTGGTTGGACTGTATTTTGAACTAAAAGGTTGCACTGTTCAGTTTGCATCAGACACAGTTAAGGAATGCCGGCCAGAGCACTACTTAAGGCATGAAGATGTTGAATGCTCGGAAAGGACGACGCCAGACGGGTGGAACTAAACGTGATTCGATTGTATTCACACTTTAGTTATACAGGTTACAGGGTGGGGATCCGCATTGGGATGTTTGCGTGATCGTGCGTCATTTATGCACACAAACACCAGGATTAATCAGAGGAAGGAGCGAAACTTTCCGAAGTTAGGTGACATACACAGCTTCCGAACTAACTAAGATGGAGGCATACGTAATGACGTAACCGATCTAGCGATGTCAAAATAAGAGCCATTAAGCTGAAGTCAGAAAGTGCATTACATAAAAACAAGGAGAACAGCATATCACACGCAAAGTCCATAGCCTTTTCTACAATAACAGAAGTAGCTACCCGCATGCTGTGCTGAGAACACTTAGGAACTTCAGTTTGTGTAATAGTGAGATTGGCGGCTGTGGCATTTAGCAACTGGAGGATGGCTCCTTGGCTTATTAACTGCCAGACAGTTTGACCCTTGAGAGCCGTATAGGAAAAACTGGCGTCACAAGGCACTATGCTGCCATGCCAAAAATTTCTGCATGCACAAGTAGCACACCACACACGGGCGTGTGCACACGCACTCACACAGGCAGGCACGCACGCACTCACGCACAATCCGTCAATACCACGTGAAACGAACAATATGCAAATAAATACCGAGACGCATCTAACCAAACGCATAAGCACAAAACTGTCGAGCAGCAGAATCTCTGTCCTCCCCTCTCTCACACACGAGTGCGTACGATCTCGCTCCCGCGCGGGGTCACGCGAGTGCAAATCACACAGCGAGAAGCGTGCTGACAGTAATTTAGTGTGCAGAGTGCCGATAAAATGTATGCAGACAGTAATTTAGCGTGTGGAGCTGGGATCTGAAGCTAGGATGGATGGGGCTTGAGGTAAGCCACAGGCGCGGCGATGCCAAGCCTTTTGTGCCTGTCCAAGGCGCAGGAAGCCAGAGCAGTGAGATAACATGTGTTTAACACATCCTGTGTGCGGGGCCTCAAGAGTTTGCACCATTGTTTGCCGACCTCATGTTCATCTGCAGTAAGAGAAGGGTCTAGGATAACCCCAAGTGTCACACGGCTCGGCAGCAAGGGGTGGCCAATTTGTTTGTTTGATATCGCATCACGATATCAATTTCTTCTGATGTTTGCAAGCGAACAGACAGGCGCTATGCACCAGGCAAACAGGCACATATAAAAAGCAAAACACACACTTGGTGAATGTCCTAAAAGTACTGACACACACACACATACAAACACACACACACACACACACACACACACACACACACACACACACACACACACACACACACACACACACACACACACACACACACACACATACACAAACGTATCGTGGTGTAATTTATCGAGATATCAATGACATATCGTATCGTTCGGCCCCATTAGACGGACGGGTGAATAAACAAACGCGTTAGATAGCGGAGACACACAGAGGGATGCCATCTGAAATAGAGAAAGATCTAAGAGTATGATGGAGAACTGATCTTCCTCGTTTAGGATCGTATCTTCTCATAATCACTTTCAAAAACAAACATGTCTAGTCTTGGTTTGTTTTTTTTTTTTTGCTTTATGACAAAGCTGCTTTAGTAGCACGATTAACGTTGTAAGGGGTTATTGACCCGTGCTCATTTCCTGTGCCACAGACATGGACGTGGAAGGCCAGCAGACAATCGGAGCTATTAAAACCACGCTAATGGCAATTTACAACGGACGACGGCTTAAGTGGAGAGCGAGGGGCCTGGTTTCAGATCGTGACACGGCCGCTCTGTGCCTCGGAGGACACAATGGCCTCTCTGTGGCCTACGGCGAACCCAAGTCTGCCGGGGCAGGAGATGGAGCGGCGTGTGTGAAGAGAAAGGCCTTCAGCAGGGCTTCACCCGCTGCAGGCGGAGAGAGCCTCTTTATTTTGTTGTTTTTAAGCGGGGACCAAGCTGAGTGATGCTGCATGTTTTGAGGGTTTATTTTGTATTATTGTTTGGGCTGAGATGGGAGGCGTGAGGCGGTCTGACACGCTGTAAAACACAAGAACGTTTCTCATGAACAAACAGGGAACCCATAGAGTGCACAGAGTCCAGGACAGACCCTTGACATCGTATAACTGTGACAAAAGGACCTGGTGGTGCTACACACAAGAGGGGACAGGCGGGTGGAGCTCTGGTGGTTTTAATAAGTTAGGCGGAGGCTCCTGCTCCGTCTACCTCAGAAGAATTGAAGTGTATTTTAAGGTAGGAGGATCGGACTAGGGGCACAGAGACTCACATAAAGGAACTGAAGCACTTACTTGTGACAAAGAATTTTTTCATAAATGTGCAGCTGTCAAAAGCAGCAATTTTCTCCTGAAGACTGACAACCAGAATCCTGGAGCAGAGAAGAGAAGACTCGAGCTTAAAAACAGTCTGTGAATCCAGTTGCTGCAGAATTACATCAGCTAAATCTCAAGAAACACAAGAAAACTGTGACACATTAGATACATTGCAAGTACCTTTTGTTGCAGTGCAGGTCATAAATGGGCGTCTTAAACTGAATAGACTTCACCATCTCTCCTGTCCTGAGAGAATACAGGTCCACACAGCAATATGGGGGGCTTGTCCTTCAAGAGACGGAGACACATGGCAGTCATTACAAACAAAGCTCAAATCCTAAACATTTGCACGAGCAGAGGCCTTATTGGCCGGCATCAAAAATGCAGATAAAACATGATGAAACTAAACAGCATCGGTCCTTGGTATTCGTACGGAGAGGCTCCTCGGCCAATTTCACTTTCGTACATTAATATGACATCAAACGCTTTGGTGAAGAAACACATCAGCTGTGGGAGGAGGGAGGAGATTGAGGCACGGGGCACAGACGGAGGCTCCGCTCCTGGAACGCCTGTCCGCACTGTCCAGGCCATCGCTGTGGGACACTGTCGCTGTGGGACACTGTCGCTGTGGGACACTGTCGCTGTGGGACACTGTCGCTGTGGGATACTGTCGCTGTGGGATACTGTCGCTGTGGGATACTGTCGCTGTGGGATACTGTCGCTGTGGGACACTGTCGCTGTGGGACACTGTCGCTGTGGGACACTGTCGCTGTGGGACACTGTCGCTGTGGGATACTGTCGCTGTGGGACACTGTCGCTGTGGGATACTGTCGCTGTGGGATACTGTCGCTGTGGGACACTGTCGCTGTGGGACACTGTCGCTGTGGGATACTGTCGCTGTGGGACACTGTCGCTGTGGGACACTGTCGCCTTTACTCTCTGGAGGCCATTACTCACAAAGATCCTGCCTAACGCACCACCCTGAGGTGGTGTGGAGCACAGGGGCAGGTCGCAGGCTGGTCCGAGGGGTGGAGTACTGGGTGGAGGAAGGAGTGGGGAGGAAAAGGGTAAGAGGGTGGGGGAGGAGAGGTGGGTGGGGCGAGGGGGGTGGCGTGATGGGCGGAGTGAGGAGTGTGGGGGTGAAGTGAGAGGTGGAGGAAAGGGTGGAGTGATGAGTGGAGCGCTGCTCTGACTTGAGCGCCGTCGCAAATGAGAAAGATCAATGGCTGGAGATTCACAGACAAAATAATTGGCTCCGAATGTGACCGCTAATGATTCGGCTGTGTCTGTGACTTAGTGATTTGATCACGGAGCACAGATCCAGCATTGATAAACGACTCGGCAATTACGTGCGCAGCCTATGGGTGGTGCTTCAGCTTTGGCCTATGGAAACACAGCATTTAGTGCAAATTCTATTAAGTATTGAGTCTAGTAAGTCATGCAGAGCCTTCTTCCCCCAGTGTCAAAACACTGTTATAATATATTGCTCCATTACCAAATCTTCACAATGTTCCGTATGTTTTCGACGATGGAAAAGATCTGAAACTTCCATTCATAAAATGGACAGATGCAAAAAGTGGATGATATGGTGTGGGTGAAGGACTGAGAAAAATAACCCTTTTTTTTTTTTATGTTCACATAAGCACATAAAGCAGCCAAGACATCTCAAACCAGCCACAAATTGTCAGAAACATGGAAGTGCTCTGAGAATAAATGAAAAAAGATGGGGCACACTTCACCAAACTCCACTTGATAGCTCAGATTCTGGATGAAGGAGAGGAGCAGATTTTGCTTCGTGTCACGACGTCCACCCACAGTAAATAATCTGAGTGTAGCAGTGATGAGGGCAAAACAGCACAACATTTTTCATGACAACATAAATATGTCTGACCCACATGTCCACAAGCACTGTGGGACGGAGGGTGAATGATACTTCAGCTTGTTGCGTGCGCTGGCCATCACACACACACTGACACAACAAACAGCCGGGAGAGACGCCCGGGGTCATCACTAGAGCTCAGGGCTGGAGACACAGAGGCACTTCTTAGGGTTTGTGCTGCTTTCGTTGTCCACCACTGTGGTCATTTGGCAGGCCTCTATTCCCAAGGTCCGCTCTGAGGAAGAGAGCGAATGTTCGTGAAGGAAGGGTTTGTCGCGCTCTCTGCTTTGGCGTTTCCCGCGCTCGCAGTTGAGGCCCAGCAGGAGACTGTGGCAGCAGGCCTCGCCAGGAATGGATTAGAGCTGGCGTGTGAACGCCCCGACGCGGAGAGATGTGGCAGCGTGCACACGTGGCTCCACACGATCATCGTGGCACCGGCCAGCACTCAGGAACAGCACGGAGCCGCCGGCCCTTGTCCCAACACTCTGTTACAACTTCGCTGCGGAAAGAGCCGTAAGAACACACGGCTCGGCCCAGGCGGTACGGGGCAGACCGACCAAACCGTGGGTGTGTTTGTGCGGTCACACAGGCCGGCGTGTGTGCTCGTATACTCCGTTTTACTCTCTTTATGGGGAACAAATGACCCAACGATAATTTTAAAGCACAGAACTGTTGCATTGATTTCACTGGAAAGGATTGTTTCAAATACATAAAAGGCCACTTTTACTTCTGGTAATTACCGAGGCAACCCTAGGTTTTAGGAAAGCCCTAGACTTCAACTGAAGATTCCCAGTAAGGCAGTAATAGCATACATGTGTACACATTTCAACAAGACTTTTATAGTGTGTTAAATGTATAGTGGTGTCTGAAAAAGTTTTGTGCTCCATTTTGCTCTGTCTGACGAGTAGGCTGAAGGAGATGAGGCATTATCATTACAGCCCAAAACACTCTAGGTTCACATACTGAGATTAATAGAGGCATTTAACTTCTCCAACTTGTCTTATAGCCACTATTCATTGATTTCAGCATTATATGGGTCAGATCAATCCAATTTAAAGCTTTTTAGAGCCAATTTGACACAAATGATATGCTTCCAGATTGATTAATGGGTCAGTGATAGCCATGAAAAAAAAAATCATCATATTGGTCACTTCAATTACCTTTTTGTATAATAACTGATGGCCTGGTTCTAATGGACGCAACGCACGGTCATCCATAATAGAATTTCCTCTCACTGAAAATCTAGAGCTCGATTTGAGAGCGATCGTAAATTTCAATTATCTTTATAAAATCATATCAGACCTTCAGTGCCACACACATGTAGGTGATATTGAGCACCAATATAATGGCCTATATAAACGTCTATGACTTTCGTGATTTTATCAATGTCAAGTAGATGTTTTCTTCAAAAAAAAAGGGACGGTTTATAGATGCGTTCCATTAGATGAAGAGCTTGGAAAAAGGGTATCCATTCTTTTCTCCAAACATCTATTTGGTCTTCAAATCAATGTTGACATTATTTCTACAAGCAGCTAAAGTGTGAGGATAATAGTGTTTAGTGGGCTACGCCATGTGCGTGATGACCTAACAATGAAATCACAGCTGTGAAATTCTACCTTCTCCACTGAGGGTGGATGAATTATACAATCTCCTAATATGGATTTATACAATCCAAAATCACTTGGTTAATTATATGGTACAATCTCACAAAACGACCCGGGAGCACACCTGCAAAATCCATCTCCCATTCCAGATGACAGAACACGACTTGTGCTGGAATACCAGATGGGAAACGTCACCATTTAACTGAACATTAACATTTTTACTACTAAGGTTTTGCCTTATATTTAGCAACACGTTGGTTTACAGCAGTTATTATGGAAGATGCAGACCGTTTCTGCTCTTGGCCAATGACATAAACTCCCTGACATCTGTCATTGTAGTTCACACAACTGTATGTGGTCACCGATCTCCAATTGGACCTCTGTTAGGGTCAAGTTTCATTAACCTGAGTGGAACGGCCAGGAGGAAAACCACTTCATAGCATGTATGAAACACAGGGAAGGCCTGGAAATTGTGGTCCAGCACAAAGCAAAATAAATAAATAAAACACATAAATTAGAAATGTCATCCCATCTTGGTAGTTTATGAACTCTCTGAAGGAGAACAATCACATGAATGACATGACATGCTAGATGAAGTTTAAGGGGACAATAATCTGCCCCACTGCTCAACATCATAATGAATCACAACAGAACACCTACTTTAACAGAAAGAGAAAAAAAAGACCTAAACAAATGAATATTTGGGTTTATTTGTTTATTTTAAATGTACAATCTTCCTTATTTTGTGCATATTTTGTGGAATTGTCCTTCTTTTCTTTTGAGTACATTTTAAAGTTTCATTATTGTGTTTTAGATGCGAGATAATCGTTTAAAAAGGTGTGGCAAACCAAGAAAAGAATCGTGAAAAGGGTATCGTCACTGATCTTCAGGCCTAAGAAGTCCCTCGGGCCCACCTTACACCGACTGATAAAAGCTACTTCCATGTTAACGCAATGTAAAAACACAGATGAAAACAATTACTCTATTTTTGCAAGCAACAAGTAAGGTGGGTGGTAACAGAGACATTTCCTAAAACGAAAAAGGGAGGGAAAAAAAAAAAGAAGAATCTTGTCAGATTTTCAGAGCGCTTTCACTACCTCTGCCTCTTTCGAGCTGAGCCCCAACACACAACAAGCATTACCCACATCACAAGCATCTTGGGGCCTGAGGGGGCCCTTTGATTCCAGCACGCCGCGGGCATTAGCGGGAAAGTAATTAGGGTAAAAAGTTCAGCCGCAGCTCCATGTCTGCCAGAAATACATTTCCTCTCTTTTCACTGGGCTCTGCCATGGATTCACATATTAGAAACACATTGGTGGGAGTATCCTATTGCTGAGACTATAGAGGCTTAGCACTAGTGCTCCAAGTGTTTAATTACTCTAGGTCCACTTATTTCTCTCACCGTCTTCATTCTAGGGGTTGTCATCTTGAGTCAGTGTTTGACAACCAGCTTTCTACATTTTGAAGGTGCAAATGTTTAGAAAGGAAAGCCTTGGAAGAAAGAAAGCGAACAGTAATTTCGCATCATTCACCTCAGCGATCAGATTGACAAATCACATAAAAGCAAATCGTGATGAGCTAAATCTCATCCAACAAGGAAGGATCCTGATTTAACACCTCCACGTATCAAGTGCAAGTCTAAGGATAACACTGAGAGTATCTACACAAACACCAAGAGTTAAAAAATGACAACCTCCATTAGCACTGTCCTTACGATCACAAGTGCTACAACGTAACTTGTGTGCGTAACCTTCTCGGCAATTAATCGGAAAGATAAGAAAAGCTATACTCATGGAAAAATGCTCTCAGACAAGGGCCCTTAAAAAGAAAGGCCCACTTCAAAGGCCCGTGCATTCCCATCCTGGGAGACCCTGAGTTATGTGGCTGTCGTGTCTGCTGGAAGCGGCCGGCGGTGAGGATCTGACGGGCGCCGCGCACCTGGTCCCGACTTTCCAAATAACTTCGACTTGTGGAGGATCTCTCGCGGGAAGGAAACGTGCTTATCTTAGGGCCAGTTGTAAAAGAGAAAGGATTGTGCCTGCCATATCTATCAGTGGGTCGTAGCAGCGGACCTTATCTCAAATTACCTTCAAACTTGGAGCGAGAGGTGTGTTCAAGAGGACAAACGTCCAAAAGTGCACCCAGAAAAGGAAAACGGGAGTTAGATGAAAGAGAAGAGGACGGTGCACCATCTCATCTTTCTGGAGGGTATCATTTCCTGCTTCTCATTTAAGAAATCTTTTGTTTTTGTGTATCGATCATGTCAAAACTGAGTGGGGTGGCCAAAGGTAAATGGCTTTTAGTGAACATGGCTGTGGAGGGTCTGAAATATTTACACCATGAAAACAAGCAAAATCTTCACAAGACACTGCCAACCACCATCAAAGTATGAGTTGTATGTCAAAACAGCAAGGGGAAGAACACATGGAAATTAGGAAGAAAAACTGAAAAAACCCCTATCCCGATTGTGGGAACACACACTCACTCCTACCACAATTAAACTGAAGACAATGTTCAGTTTTGTGTGGTGGCAAAGGGACAAAAGAGCTTTTGAGGACAAAAACAGAAGATATAATCTGTGCTTTTGCACACCCATTCTCAGACAACTGGTAACCTGTGGGTTTGATCACAGCCTGCAGTGAGAACACAGCTCTGGGTGTGATGGAGAGAGGACGACTGTCTTACGGGGCTTAAAAGCATCGCTTCTCCAATCCCCTTAATCCACTCTCTCTCAAACACTCAGATTTAGCGTTTAATACACTTTATAAAAGATACCTTGCATTTAAAACTGTGATGAAAATGCAAAGAAAAGCACAGCTTAATATCACAATAGGCTTTAGCTAAGTCCCTTTAAAAATACACGTTGCAGCAATGCTGGGATTTCCCCCTTCTAGCTATTGTGTAATTAATAACTGAGCATTAGGCACTAGCAGGACTTTAAATGCATACTGCATTGTGAAAGGACAATTACAGCTACCCCGAGACACTCTCCTGATCCCTGTGATCACAGCCGGCTTTGTGTGGTCCTCCACGTGCTGTGGGCCATCTGAAAACGAGAGGTTGCTGGGCTGAGCCTTCGGCTCAAGGCTGTCCCTCAGAAGACAGATAGTGGGTGAAGTGCTGGAGCAATGCCAGCGTAGCAGATCCAGGTACTGGGTGGCCCGTGACGGAGAGGGCCCGGACCCCAGGCCTGAGAGGAGGGGAGCAGCAGCGAAAGCCCCACGCGCCCCCTGCCTCCGTAACAAGCCCAGCCATAATATCCGCAATGACAGAGGACTGCATTAGTGGAAAACCGTGCCCACATCCTCTCTCCAGAGATCTGGAAAGTTGAGAGGAAAGAAGCAGGGGGGGCACCGTTTTCTGCCTGCCCAACGACTTCATTTCTCCACGTCCAAAAACAAAAGCGGGCTTTCTGAATGCTGAACTTTTAGCCCCGTGTGCCTTCTGCGATGCTTACAAACAGTTAAAAGTCCCGTTTCAATCGGCGCTCGTGGCATGAAGATCGCTCTGTCCAAAACCCCAGACTCTTCAGTGCTCTCTGCACTCGTATTAAAATACAGGAAAGTCAAAGGAAAAGTAGCCACAATGACACCAAAATCCATCTTCCCCTATCCAGAGATATAAGGGACTCTAGTGGGGACGGACCGACAGAAGAACGTCTTGATGCTTTGATTCTCTCTTGGCACTGGTGCACAGCTTCTAGAGTACAATATGCATTTTGCCATGAGGAAAATCACAAGATCCATACATTGTTTGGCCTTAATGCATAATCCTTTCCATTGATAAAATTATGTTGAGTGTGCTTGGCTGGAATTCCACCGCAAAGGATCCAGCACACATGCTCTTTCCCTTTACTGGTTTTCCTTTAATTTGCAAATCTTGTAATCTAAGCTTAAAGCTGACTGAACCAGCTTCTAAACCAGCAGTGCTATTTCGGCCAACTCTCCAATGTGTTTTCCATTTAAGTGTCAAGACCAGCATCCCCTCTCGTGGTTGACAAAAGCTGTTATTTTAAAATGATTATATACTAAAAATTGTGAGGATTTCAGTAAGTTTATGGAGATTTCCTTTGAGAAGTGATTCCACACAGCAATTTTTAAAGGTTAAAATATATGATAAAATAAAATTAATAAATAAAAACTAAAAACTAGGATTAGAACTGGTAGAACTATTTACAAAACACTTCCAGGGGAGTGCGGGGGGGGGGGGGGGGGGGGGGGGGTGCTGCCATGTTGCTCAGCTGGAGAGAGAGGACTCAGCTCTTTAGTGAGAGGCATGTTTTCACCATTACACCAAACGTCAGCACAGGACAAGGCCGAAACCCTGAGAGCCCGTCTCAGGGCAGACACGGAACGTTTGGCAGCGTGAGTGCATATCGAGCACTGGAGCCTGTAAACCGCCATGACGGTGGTCTCCATCAAAGAGGGCTGAGGACAGACTTCCTAACTCTACTTCCCGAGGAGGAAATATCGAGTTAAGGTCGGCCTCGGCGGGAACAGGAACGTGTCAGGAAAGGTGGCTGTAGTGGTGCTAGTGAGGCAACCTGCACATCCAGGAGTTACTGGTACAGAGGCAGACAGGGCCACGTGGAGCCACTCTGTTAGGTTTGGCTGCCTCTCTATGGCTCCTCTACACACACACACACACACACACACACACACACACACACACACACACACACACACACACACACACACACATAGAAGACATCCTTTATACTGCTTGCTATATAAAGCAAGAAGTCTTAGAAAGTGCTTAAGAATTGTCCCTCATAATGTCTATGTCCCTCGTAATGTCTACGTCACGAGGAATTAAAGCCTCCACGTATGCTCTCTTCATTTTGAAGAGGTCGTAAACTGGACACAGGACATCGCGTTAGCGTGTGCGCTTCGCCTCACGTAGCGCAAGTTTAAAATGCCTCAGCTCGAGTTCCACGTTCCACGTGTCAGTTAAGTTCAGGAAGGCATCAAGAAAAAGTTTCAAATTGAACGTGTCTTGAAGAATAAATGAAGTCAATGATTACTGTTTGGCATAAGAACAGCCTTCACGTTATCAAAATAAATGAGGGTCAATTTCAATGATTAGCTACAATTATATATTAGAACACCAATAATCTATAATACTGCACATAAGTCAGAAACCACTATCCATTTAATTTACAGTTCAATCGATTTTATTCCACAGACAATAGGTACACATTCTTTATTTTCCAGTGTCTGGATAAAAAAAAAAAACACAAGGCACATATTTTACATGAAATTCCATAAATGTCACCTACATTAAGTTTAATATTAATATTAATATAATTAATAATATAATATAATTTTATTATATAATATATATATAATTATATATATTATATTATATAATATAATATAATTAATTAATTTAATATTTAATATTAGTTTTTAGTTTGTGAAACCTTCTTTTCATACCATACTGCCACTTCTACCCTTCCATCTTTCCAGTGTTAAAACCAGAGTCGTAGCTGTGTCCTCCAAACACAAGTTCATTTACACCGTCATCCTTCAGAGGTCATTACCCATAATGACCTTAACTGCCATGCAAATGTCTCATGTGCATGAATAGATATTTCAAAACACATCAAAAAGGAAAAAACGTTAATAAAGTAAATAATGTATTTTTCCTTACAACACAGAAGGAAAGGTGTTCTGTGACTTTTGTACACTATTATAATAGCTAGTTCCCATCAATAATGAAGAACTTACAGAATATTTTGTCTTTTTTATTTTCGAGTGCAAGGAAAACTGCAGAGAGCTTCTATTTTTAGTGAGCTAGATCTCAATCCAGTGACCCCGCCACTGTATGGCTCTACTGTCTGTGTGAATGACTGTGTGCGTGTGTGTGTGTGTGTGTGTGTGTGTGTCAGACTGTCCTCAGCAGGGCTTACAGGAATAAAGACATCAGCGGCGTGTCACATGTGAGAAGGGGGCGCCAGATGAGGGAGGAAGTGATGTCATAGTTGTGCACTCACCCTGAGGAGCCCGTGCTCTTGCACACACTGAGGAGGGGCCGCTTCTCTGCAAAGCTGTCAGTCTTGAGGGGACCTGCAGCCAGAGGGGGGGGGGGGACAACGGGACATTAACCGCTGACCCGCACAAAGAGTGCCATTCATCAGCCATATGCATGCGAGGTGTCCTGTCAGTCAGCCAGAGCCACCCACGGCCCTGGAAAACGGCTACCGCAACAGGATCCGTGTTGATTGCATTACAACAGAAGCTCTTTAATCAAATTAGGGTCGCACACTTTCCAAGGAAAGAAAAATAAAGCAAATGATTCTTTCCCGTCAACCTACAGACTCGTCCTAAATGATGTCAGTGACATATTCACGGGCATCAAATGAAACCGAAATGCCAGTGTGCAAGACATTAAGCACATGCTGAAAGGCCACTGGATGTGCAGTGTGTTAGCGCAGCGTGTTAGCGCCAGTCCTCTCTTCCCACTGGCTCCAAGAAGAGCCCCTTCAAAGCTGTGGGAAGGGGCTTTTTGTCAGGCTGGTTTTCATTTCGGGTGCGCACTGAAACTTCAGCAGGGTGGAAGGGCTAGTGGGTATTTTCGGGACGGAGAAAACATGTTTCTCTGTGTTTACAGATCACATATTTACCTAATTCTCCTGACTCTAAAGTGAGGAGGAACGCGACCAGTCAGGACCAGATTGAAGATGATGTTAGCTTTTGTAAGGCTGTAATTTGGGAGGCCGCGCTGCGACCGTAATCATCTGCAGGAGAGTCTCTGCTCTCGCCGGCATGGCGTGTGAGCGCAAATGTGCAGCTCTGGGGCCTGCAGGGCTTGAGGAGGACATCTCCTCTGTCTTCACTTCCCCATCATCAAACACCGCGGCCACTCACAATATCTAATCATAATACAAATATGATGGACCCCAAAGACATCAGCTGCCTTCTATTTGAATGTCACAGTTAAAACAAACACACACACACACACACACACACAAAACTTTCCAGTTGTGTCTCAACTTTGAAAACAACGAATTTGGACTTGACCTAAGCAAATATTTATCTATAAAAGTGTCCTCCTAATATGCTAACATGGTATTTATGAACAGGGCAAAACTAGACAAGTATATGCAACTCGCTTCCAACAAGAATAACAATGCAGGGTAATAGATAAAATAAATCACAAACTTCTGGTTACGGTTGAAGCCTGCCAATAGGCTATTGGGGATAAACAGCACCTAAAATGTAAAACATTCGTAAAAAAAGGTGAGAAAAAAAAAGAAAGAATTGTGGTTTGTTCCTTCTGAGAAAGCGGAACTTCCTCCGTTATTCTGGGAAAGACCTTGCCTTATTAAAATTGACACCTATTTTCAGGACTTTCCAAATCCGCCCACCCAGGCTCCGACTTGAAACAATTCCTCTTTTTAAAGCCCACTACAGTACAACACTGTTTGTACCATACAGATTTCAATCAGTTTCCCCATTAGAACAATTCGTTTTATTTTGTAGCGAATCACCCTGCTCATGTGTTGGCTATCTGCTGCTTCTTATTACTGCTAGCGGCTTTCATCCACTTCCAGCTTGGGTTGAAAGCCGCCATTGTGCATTGTTGGGCTCTGTCGAACGACCGGAACACAAAATCGAGACACAAATGTCACACTACAAGTGCCACTCAGTGGCGTTCTTGTGGCTGAACTGTACCTTGTCATCTACAAATAGCACAGAGTGTATCTATGACAACATGTTCGCTGTTAAACAACCAGCCAAGCATGTTGTCTAATAAAGCGGATCCAGGCACGAAAAAAAAAAAAAGCCTGAACATCGACGGAAACTGAGCAACAAACGAACGGCGGTTTAACCCGCGTCCCCAGAGTAGCGCTCGCACCAAACTGGGTTATTAGTGCGCTGGGATTCAGTGACATGGAGCGCGCTCTAGTCAAACTGGTCCCTTCCTTCCTTTAACAAATGGAGCGACCACAAGCACGACGGGCCAACGAGGGAGCGGCGATGAAAGAGGAGGAAACGTCTCAGAAGTCTGCAGCGCCTCTGTCAGAGCGCCGGTAATACTCCCAGTCTGGCAGCTGACAGCAGGCCAACGCTAATCTTAAAGGACGCATTTTAATATTAGGAGGGGGAGACCAGCACGGCTCCGGAGAGCTCTCAGCATTTAGGATGCAGAAGGTCTTTAACTTCAACAGAATATACAGAAGGCAGAAATAAAGGATCGAAATATGGTCTTCATAAATTGAGACTACACTTAAAGAACATATAACTACTGTATGTCGTACTCTCTGCAAGTCATTTGTAAAGCAAATGTATGCTTGTAGCTTATATTGCCTGCAGTATAATAAAAATTCAAAATGGTAACATATGTCACATGAAACAAATCAATGTTCATTTTAATGCAGGTACAGGTCTCACCATCAGAATACATTATATTTAATACAAAAACACATCCCAGAGTTTGATCTGTAATACTACTGCAGTACTACCTGTAATACTTTTACACACAAAGCACTTTTTCTTTTCTTGTTATGCGACCACATGTTGATTGAACACTGGCGACCAGGTTGAGTGTTGAGAGGTGTCGGGTCAGGAGTTAGAGGGCTCTAGGAGCTGCGTGGGGGGGGGGGGGGGGGGGCAGGGCTGACAGATACTCACCCAGATGGGGGGCGGAGAGGATGCGGGCAGCCCGAACGGGGCCGTGCCTCACAGAGAACAGCTCCTGGGCCTCACCGCTCAGCTGCACACAAAACACACACGCGCACACACACACTCAGTAGGAGATCTCACAGGGAGTTCCGTGGGGAGGAGCCAAGCCCTGTCAAGACATCTGTAGAGCGCATGTCTTTATTCATTTATTATAATAAGGTTTGCACTGATTATTTATTCATTATAATAAGGTTTGCAGATATAATGAATATATCACAGATACATCACCAGCAAAACCTTTAAATGTTATATTATACAAAGAAATTTGCATTTACTACGACTTAGTGCTACCGTTAGAGAAATACTCCATTTATACTGGTAATAACTAGCCACCTAACCCTACTCCCCCATTTAAGATTAACACATAAAGGTCTTCTAATGGAATCAGATGATGCATTGTTTGGTCTGCAGTGGTTGTGAAGTGGTTTGTTATGCGTTGATCTACAATGAGAACACAAACATTGGCATACACACACACATTGGACATCTTAGAAAAACCAAGAGAAGCCACAAAAAAAGACAAAAAACAGAGCCTGTAATCTGGGAATCTAAGATGAGAGAGAGAAAGAGAGAGAGAGAGAGAAAGAGAGAGAGAGAGAGAGAGAGAGAGAATGAGAGAGAATGACAATGGCACAAAGCCATTCAACTTCAGGAAACCTACTGCTACTGGTCTGATGGTTCTGATGGTTATGCCAGTGTGCTACTGGTCTGATGGTTCTGATGGTTATGCCAGTGTGCTACTGGTCTGATGGTTCTGATGGTTATGCCAGTGTGCTACTGTTCTGATGGTTACGCCAGTGTTCTACTGATCTGATGGTTCTGATGGTTGTGCCAGTGTGCTACTGGTCTGATGGTTACGCCAGTGTGCTACTGGTCTGATGGTTAAGCCAGTAGAGTAAATAAGTGAGGGTGAGAGGTCAAAGGTCAGTAGTGTTTGAAAAGAGAGATTTCTACACACTGTGATATGAATCATTAACTCCAACAGGGAGAAGTGTGCAGCAGATGAGAGGGCGGCAGGTTGAGCCGACAGCCAAGCTGCAAATCTTCACTCTCCCTCGCTACGTTACGGTACACCCAAGGGCTTCTTCACACTGCTGGGAAAACTGCACGTCTGCTGTACAACTGGTAGCACGGAAACCCACACCGTACGCAAACATATCAGTGCTAAACCTAAAGAAAAAGATATTTTTGTTGTTTTCTCATTTAGATTTTTTTACTGGCATAGCAGCACATGATATCAACATGATATCAACAAGAACTGAGGAAAGCCAACACTGGAGGAGGGTCACCAGGCATGATTGACAGCTCAGGATCCAATAGCCATTTTCCTTTTAGCCTCTTGTTACTAAAACCCTTTGTAATGCTTCTATTTCTGTGTGTGTGTGTGTGTATCATGAAGAAGGTGCATTATCACATTATTGGGCATAATCCATGTATTTTAATCTGATAATCCCACCAGAGAATGATCACTTCTGCACAATTAGTACCTTTGGCAGAGAGAAGGATCAGTCATGTTGTTATTAAAAGTGAGCAGAGTTTAACGTGTCATCTGAAACGTGGACGGCTGTCACGGTGTGAGCTGTGGAGAGTGCACGCAGCACACCAGGGTGAAAGAGCACACAACGAAGAGAGTGAGGCAGTTCACCAGGGTGAAAGAGCACAGAACGTAGAGAGTGAGGCAGTTCACCAGGCTGTAAGGTTTACACTAATGCACCTGTCATTCCCCATTACGCTGTTGGTGTCACAGAGTTGTGCGCGCAGCCCGTCAACAAGCCCACTGTCCAATTACTTTTGGTATGACAGCAATATGCAAAATGACTTCATTGTTGTGCACTTCCCCAATTTCACTTAAACAAGCTCAAAATTGATTGAATTCACAAGGATCACAAAGAGCTAAAATTTAGGTGGATGTGACATGCGAGTTCTAGAAAGACTATCCCCAAGAACCTCGCTTAATAGGGAAAGAAGACAAGGGCAGAGTAATATCAATATCAACCTGGAGAGGATGGCTGATAGCCTATCTCCTGTGCTGTGGTGCTCTGTAATAGAGATGAACCTGCCCAAAAGGAAACCATCTTAAAATAAATTAACTTAACACAGTTGTAATCTAGACCTTATGAACGCAATCAATATTAACTGCCAATATCTACTCAGGAGTATTAGTTGCGGACTTCGTTTGTGAAGGAGCGCTGGTGTGTACGAGCCCCAGCCAGAGCACAGAGGCCTCTGCAGTGAGTGAAGACGCACCAGAGTTGCATCAGAGCGCTGTGATAAACCCCAGAGATAAAACTCCACCACACACCACCCGCTGCACCTGCACCACCCGCTCCACCACACACCTCCCTGCTCCAACGCCCATCCTGCACACCCCGAGCAGGCTGCCGTCTTCCTCCGGCGACCAACACCTCCACAGTCGAGGATTTCTCTGGCAGGAGATGTTGATGTGAACACGGTGTTGTGTGAAGACGGGAGCGCACGCACAATCTTGCCGCCGCCCCCCCCCCCCCCCATTATGGAGGGTGGCGGGCTAAGCAGCTGTCACAAACACTTAACAGCCGCTCACGGCCAGAGTCTGGGTGGCGTTCCACACGCCGCCGTGCCGGTGAGTGACACAGCATGGAGACACAAAAAGAGAAGAAGCGTGAAACCAGAAAATGAAGATATGGGGACATACGGAGAGAACCAGAAGAGGACGATGCAAACGAAAAATGTCCAGTGAGCAATAGTCTGATGTCAGTGGTGACTACAGTATTGTACAGCAGTAACTGTCCTCATTTACTGTACCACTAAAATCCAGTACTGACTCAGAATAATACTGTGCCACTACTGTACAGTAACAGTTTGTTAGAAAAGTCTTGTGGGCAGTAATTCAGCTTAAACGTTTCTCTATGCCAAGGCCTTGGGTTTGACAGTACTGACACCAAGTGTTCAAAACATGAAACTGCCCAAGGTCCAAACTGTAAAGTACTACAATGGGGTGGAGGGCTCAGATGCCCTCACAGGCAGACAGAAACCATTACTGGTGAAATGACAGAGGAGGAGAGAAAGAAGAAACCCAGCTTGGTCAAAGGGGCAGAAGGGCAGACGGGTGGGGCGGGTAGGGGCAGACGGGTGGGGCGGTAGGGGCAGACGGGTGGGGCGGTAGGGGCAGACGGGTGGGGCGGTAGGGGCAGACCTGTGGGGCGGTAGGGGCAGACGGGTGGGGCGGTAGGGGCAGACGGGTGGGGCGGTAGGGGCAGACGGGCTGGGGCGGTAGGGGCAGACGGGTGGGGCGGTAGGGGCAGACGGGTGGGGCGGTAGGGGCCGACGGGTGGGGCGGTAGGGGCAGACGGGTGGGGCGGTAGGGGCAGACGGGTGGGGCGGTAGGGGCAGACGGGTGGGGCGGTAGGGGCAGACGGGTGGGGCGGTAGGGGCAGACGGGCTGGGGCGGTAGGGGCAGACGGGCAGAACCCACACAGACTGGTGAGCGGCGAGTCGGACAATAAAGGAGCAGGACGCAGGATCACGCTGGTGTTACTGTAGCCGTGTGCAACTGCTCCCAGTGCACCGTCCCCCTTATCCTCTCCCTGTCCTCTGTGAAGCCAGGCCTCACAGCCCTCTAGCACCTCCTGCTGGCGCTCCAATGACACAACAGGCTACTTCTCAAGGACAATGACTGCATTATCATCTCCATACAGTTGATTATATTATAGAACTGTACTATAAAGTGGTGAAGCAACATCTTAAGATATTCTGGTATTTTACTTCTCTGTTAGTGTTATTGAACACATATTTAAACTACGAGGTCTGTCTGCCACTTTATACTCACTGATACGCTCCAGATCTGGAGTCCATCTGCGTAGCCAATCATCAGGCAGAGGGGCGGGTCAACACCGCTACCGTGCATCTCCAGAAGCTCTGGTGAACGGGCCACGTCTAGACAGACGCAGGAAGAGAGAGAACAGGTATTCAAAAACAAGCACACCACGCTTCCCACCACACCACAGACGCGTTGGTTAGAAAACCCCTCCTTCTGTACAGTGCAAGATGTTACACTACTTGTATCTGGAGGAAGGAAAAAAACATTGGCTGCTGTTTTAGTAGCAAAACACCCTAAAAGATGCAGCTTGTGGTCAGAGGTCTTTGCATAGAGGCGTTCCTAGGCAACTGCCTTGGGCCCCTCCCACTGCAGCCCACTGTAGGGGCCCCCTGACTAGCTAACTTAAGCCTGGTTTCTACTTTCGCGAGTGACCGTAGCGCGCGACTCCGCCCACGGTGGAAGCGTTTATACTTTCCGCGTGCAGTATTCTCCGAAACGATATGTGGTAGTATAAAGAAACACCCCTCAGAAACAGGGGAATGAACATTTACCTGACCAATTTTAATGTTGCTTTGTGTTTCAGGTTTAAATGTGCTGGAATTTAGGCTAAAGTACTTGAAAATGCTTGAAATTGTAACTACTTCGTTTCACAACAAATAGCTATCTGACTGAACTGTTCTCTTGTATTACGTTAACAAATACGAGCCTCTTGTCGCCGCTCGCGACGCGTCAAGTATAAACCAGGCTTTATTTCTCGCATATTAATGTTAATGGGCCCCCTAGCTAAATTCGCCTTGAGCCCCCAAATTGCTAAGTCCGCCACTGCTCGTGGTGCTCAACACGGACCTGCAGCATGAAAGTGAAGAAACAACAGAGGACACCTGTAGAACCATCACAGTGGTGCATAAACACAGGACACGTGCACTCCCTGCATTCTCCCTGCAAGAGGAGAATATATACTGTACTACAGTATATCTGTATACTACAGCACCTCCACAGATATCCGAACCACAAGTACAAGAGTACCACAAGGTTGCGTCCTCCCACCTCTCCTATTCAGTTTGTATACAAACGACTGCGTCTCCAAAGACCAGTCTGTAAAAATCCTGAAGATTGCAGATGACACCACCGTGATGGGTCTCATAAGCAACAGTGATGAGTCTGCCTACAGACATGAGGTTGATCAGCTGATCTCCTGGTGCAATAGTAACCACCTGCGGCTGAACAGAGGAAAGACGGTGGAGATGGAGATAGACTTCAGACACAACCCCCCCCCCCCCTCCTCCCCCACTGATTGTCAATGGCTCTGAGGTCTCCACGGTGGAGTCACTAAAGTTCCTGGGTACCACCATATCCAGAGACCTGAAGTGGGAGAGGAACACAGTGACCATTGCTGAGAAAGCTCAGCACAGAATCTACTTTCTGAGACAGCTGAAGAAATTCAACCTCCCGCAGAATCTGATGGTACAGTTCTACACAGCGATCATCGAAGCTGTACTGACTTCATCCATAACCATCTGGTTTGGCTCGTCCACCTCGCAGGAACGAACCAGACTCCAGCGCACAGTCAGAACAGCGGAGAAGATCATCGGTTGCAGCCTGCCATCACTTCAGGACATCTACCACAGCAGGGTCAATAGAAGGACAGGAAAAATAACTTCTGACCCCTCTCATCCTGGATATCACATCTTCCAACCACTTCCCTCTGGTAGAAGATTCAGGGCCATCAGAACCAGAACGCAAACAGCTTTTCCCCCAGAGCTGTAGCACTCGGCAAAAGAACCAGCCCCTCTGCACCTTAAACCCTTCATGCCACTTCCTACACTCACTTTCTTCTCCACCTACCTCAATGGACATGAATGACATTTCTGTCAAACAGCATTTGCGCAAGATATTGTACCACCCCTTGGCATTTTTACTGTAAAAACAACTGTACAACTGTTTATTACATATTTATACTGTACATATCCCTTGTATAGTCTGTGTGTTGTCTTGTCATCTAGTATGTTACATGTCTTACTTGTGAGCAAACACCAAGACAAATTCCTTGTATGTGCAACATACTTGGCGAAATAAAGTGATTCTGAAGAGCACTTCTAACACGTGCACTCCTAACGCACACTCCTAACGCACTTTTCTAACGCACACAAATAATGGAGGACACAATTATCAGCTGTACAAAGGGCTGGATTATTTGTCTTTTTGATTCATGTAGGATGGTACTCTGGTATTTTAAAATCACATAATGTGCTGTGTAGTGTATAAAATAAAATGTTCAGAGAGACCTAGATGACAAACATGATCTTAATAGAGCAGGACATTTTATGAACACAACTGTTCAAAGCACTCTGTATTTTTAAATAGCTGGCACACTGACAGAAGTGTAACTGAGGAAAACATAATGCAGTCACACATCCCCCTACTGAGAGATGAGCCGGAAGAACCCAGCTCAGTCGTGGCCATGACAGCCCAGCCTCAACAACAACGCATCACACACACACACACACACACACACACACACACACACACACACACACACACACACACACACACACACACACACACACACACACACAGAATTACCACCGTACCACAGCTACTCCTGTCTTTTACAACATTACCACTGCTAAGAAACAAGAATAACCACTCAAATGTTCAGAATACATTTGTGGAATTTTTCATTAGTGATTCTATATGATATTAATATATAGGTTTCGTGCAACTTAATGGGTCTCAAATAATGTTAAATGAAAGAAATGTAAAGTAGTAAAGTTTATTATTTATTCTGTGAGAAATGTAAGATATTCTACGGTCACGGTGAGCGAAGTAGAGAAAGCCGAGAGAGAAACATCACTTAATTACACACAGACACAGACGTACACATCATGACGTGCATATAAATACAAAGACCAACAACGGAGGAGAACACATGGGCTCAATCCAGAAAGGCATAATGAAGCAGTACACACTAGATTTCAGTGCAGTATGTTCTGCTCAACCGTTAAATCAGTACGTTCTTTCAGTAGGCGACTGGGCAGTATGCTATAACCTCGTACATACTACGCCCACCATTTTACCTGTCATATGACATGATGTCACACTACCACAGTTAAATGCTCCAGTTGAATCATGGGATAGGACAGTGTGCTGCAATCGCATACTTCAAAATGGCTCCCGATTCAGTAAGCCATCCGGGTACTTTTCGCTTACTGTTTAATGCATACTATGTATTCGGGCATACTACATACTAATGCTTTGGCGTACTGTATAGGAGGGAAATACGGCATTTTGGACGGAGCCATGCAGGTATATATACAGACGTTAATGAGGGGAAAGATGTGAGACAGTTGAAACACACTAACATAGAGAAAGCTAACAAGGGACATGGCACAATAACTCCCACTTAACACAGTTACACCTAACTGGGGTGCCAGATGTACATGGTCACGTGAGGAAAGTGTGCTGAACGAGTGACAAACGTACCATTGATGTCCGCTCTCTCAAACCGTACCCAAATAATCTTTTCTTTCTCGTCCGTTGGAGGCGTTCCAGTGTATGCCTTTCAAAAGAAAACACAATAATCACTAAAACACAGTAATACAAGAAAATAAGATATGTTCAACAACATGTTTCACATGCCCTTTTAATAAAACTTTAAATTAGCTATAACAATATCCATCATACATTCAATGTTATCCATCATCTGACATTTCAGAGTCCTCTCCACTGAAGGAAATGCATGTTCTGTATTATCTGTATTATGTGTATCTGTATTATGCACCTACCTAACTAAAGTGAAAAGACAACTTGTAGTTGTAATAATTTACAACTGCAAAATATAAACCAGTAATTATTTATTATTAAAATAAATATATCATCACAATATAAACCAATCGTGTATGTGCATCAAAACAAACCACTTCAATATTCAATTAAGATCACATAACATGGTTATTAACATAGTAACATGAGAAACGGAACAAACCTGAGGAACCACGTCTTGCAAAAAAGTCACTACACTTTCCATGTAAGACTGCTCCCTGGAAAACAGTATGAACAATATGAATTACAAATTATAATGTTTAAAAAAAAACCCAGTCAATTTAAGTAGCCACAGATTCTACTTTCAGTCAGTATACTTAAATACTGTATAAGGATTATAAAGTCGTTTAGGTATATAGTTTGTGCATGGAAATAAGCAATAAATACTGAACAAAGAGGTTTTTTGGCATTCTGACTAAAACTAGTAAAGAATGTGTGTGTGATGAAAGCAGATGAAAAAATTAGCCACGTACATCGTTCATCAAATGCCTAATTATATTATATATATATATACACTGCCCATTATATATATTCATATATGCTTTGTTAGCTCATCAACAAACATCACAGACCTCTGGACTGTGTGCTGGACATATATGTGCGCCAATAACTGCACTCAGTGAAATACACTGATCATCAGATTATGTTTATTGATCCCAACTGATGTTAGGTGCACAAGCGTACAAGGAAACCAGCATTGTGACAGAGATGTTTAATGAAGTATCCCACACCGGCCGACTGCAGACAGACGTGAACAAACTGACTAATGAGGATCTGTGTCCTTACGTGGCAGCCTGGGCTCGAACCACCACCCCTCCAGCACAGCGACTCGGTCTGCGCGGGGAGTCGGTTGCCATTGTCAACCAGTCGGTTTCCTGAAGGAAGATGATGGAGTGATGAAGATGATTTGAGATGATGGGTTTGGATCAGTGCCCACCGATGCACACTACAATCAGCATACTGGACGAGGTGTTGGGACAGGACAGGGTTGAGTCTGACTTTGTGCGTTAGCTTTCAACAAAAACAACTGATAAAAGACAGTCGTGTTGCATAACAACTGGTACAAACTCAAATGTCTGTCTAATAACCCACTTTTACTAGCATGAACTGGTTTAAAAGTATTAATAATGAGAGGTGAGCCACACAATAAAGATAATGCTGGGAAAATAAGAGTCAGTAAGGGTTAGCCCTAATTTCACTTTAGTATCTAGTAAAGGGGCCCCATTGCTTTTGATACAAGCCATTGTGAGTACTGACTTTCACACCAGCCTACACACGTCACAAATGTGTTCACCACAAAGGTAAACATAAACAAAAAAACATAAACAAAAAAGGTAAACACAAACAACACGCTAGTCAGCCAAGCTAACTCGGCCCCATCACTTCCCCCTCTGTTAGCCAAACAGCTAGCTGGCTAGTTATTACATATTGATGTACTTAGCTAGCCCAAGCTAAGCTAACTTAGGCTAACACTCCCACACACACTCGGTGACCGTCAACGCAAAAAAACGCGTAATGACACTCGAGGACGCGCGTGCGACGGCGCGTGCGATGTGGTTGCTAAGATGTGGTTGCTAAGCAGCCCGCTGTCTGAACCACCGCCGTTAGCTTAGCTCAGCTAGCCAGTGTTGTGTACACAGCTAGCTGGCTGGCTAATTAGCCAACTATGGTCACTCTTGAGGTATACGCATTACTTCAAACAGGCAGCTGGAAACTGGTCGAATAATGACAGCGACTTCAAACGGTGTGTGTAAACTCAGTGATGATACATGTGCAAAAAAACACCCACGAATGTTAGTTTCGGCGACATTTTAATACCTACCCGGGACTCTAACTAAACCGTCTTCCCAAAACGCCACAGAAACACCGTGTAGCTAACGGAGGAGCGGAGACAACAAATACAGCTAGCAACCAATAGGGGCGTCCGACACCTGTCCACAGACCAATCGGGTCGTGGCGAAGGCGGGCTTTTCTGTACTTTAGGGCCAATCAGGGAAAGGAAGAGCTGCGCCGTTTCATTGGTCACTTTGACGGGGGGGGGGGAATGGGGACATGTCGCGCAGTTGACGTAGCAGTCACTTATTTGACAGCAGCAAATAAACACACATACACTACTCACACAAAGGGGTATTTTGGTTATGTGTTAGGGAGATTTATGGAAAACGTGAAAAGTTCACTCTACAGTGATGTTATATCATGAATGTGGGGCATTTCAGAAGTATGCAACCCTTGTTAGAGAACAAGTTGTACATAAAGTACTGATACATTGAACATTTGGACGTGTGCATTGAAAAGCTTTGAGAACATCACATTACGTTCACCTGTAAAGGTTAGAGTGCATTATAGGTTCATTCTGAAACCTCACCCGAAAGCCCTAACTGTTTGTGAGGAGTGCGTGTCCGGATATTATGTTTGGGTGTTACAAAAGAGTGTTGTAGCTCAAGGCATTTTCTGTGTGTGCTCATGTGTAACGTGTATTTATTTTACTGTGTTTATTTGATCCATTCTTCTATAATTAGACTTCAGTAGCCTCAAGCATCACTGCAGACTAATCAGTGATTATTATATGGAATTTTTCATACAACAACAATAATGACTGTTCTCCGACTCTCCCAGGTTGTGTCCTTTGGGCAACGGTGCCCTCTTGCCTTGTGAGACAGTAGTGTTGTCCTTAGTGAGAGTGCATGGTGTGGGGCGTGGCAGCAGGACAGAGGGGAGGTGATAGTTATGAACTCCCTGAGATGATGCCGTGCTGCACTAAGTCTGTCTCTGTGCTGTCTATAAGTCTGTCTCTCTCTGTCTCTTTGTCCATGACATCGAAGATGTTGGCATAATGAGGTAATAGGACACACATCTGCTGTTTCTGTTTCTGTTGTCGTGCCAACCTCCCCTTTACCTGCTCCTGCAATTCTCCGTTCATCCACCAATCACCTCAGACCCTCCTCCTCAGACCCTCCCCCCCAGACCCTCCACCTCAACCAGAAGCAACTTGCTCTCATATGCATTATGCAGATGGTCTTGAGACTTCACTTCCCAGTCATCAGGTGCACAGTTTTCAGTGTGAGGGAGTCTGCCTAATTGCAGCAGTGTCACTGTTAAGCCAGTGTTGATGAGGACAGTGAGCTGTTTTCTCCACCCAAAGTCTGCTGCGGTAGCCAATCTTCCGAGCTGGGGTGTTGAAGCCGAGGGTTGTTTTTTTCTGGAGCCTGGCCGCCCCTTGCTGGGCAACCCCACTCCAGTTTCCCACGGGCGTGGGTTTGTGTCATTGGCTGGCGTGGTACACCTCCGCCCACTACGCCAGCGCACCTGTAGCTCCACTAACACTCACTCAGGAGCCACTTGGCACTTCCTCTCCTGCTCAGGCTCCTCCGCCATGTTGCACTGCTCCTCTCCACAGTACCTTCATGAGTTCTGCGGATGGGTCCACTCATCTCCGTGCCAGAAGCTGCTTGGATGCGGGCTGGTGGCCGAGCTCCACGTGCCTCCGGCAGCAGTCCGTTCAGAAAGTCTTCCAGTGCTAACTCTTCCTTCACAGCTTTCTCCATCACCAGGAATGCCTGCCGATCCATGGGACTGTCCCTGTAGTCTCTCTGGGAGGAGCCACTATACCAACACCAACGGCGCCTGCTAGAAATGCTCCAGGGGGCAGCGGTCAACACCGCGGGGGTCACCATGCTGCCCCTGACAGCAGAGATGCAAGAACCTGTAGCCCCCTCACCTGTAGCCCCCCCATCCAGCCACCATGCTGGGTGAGCAGGAGTAGGAGCTGAGCTGTGTGGAGCGCTTCTCCCACGCTCCCTCACCGCAGCATGGTGGGAGGACACACACTGTCTCCCTCTCATCAGGCACAAAATGAGCGTTTAAGTTCACCATTTAGTTCTCCAAGTACTACTGCCTGCTGGTGTGCAGTTTTACATTTGGTTGTGTTGAGACTGTAGGAGGGAAAGTATTTTTGTTGGGGACTCTTGTGTCGGTGTCTGTTGGTGAATAGAGTGTCAGGAAGAAAATCGGCATGTTTGTTTTGCTAATGAGACACAAGCAAGACCAATTGTAGTTGTTGTTGTTGTTGTTGCTTCTGCTGCTACTGTTGCTGTGTTTCGTGTGTTTCCTATCAAAGAATGTGATTAAACCTGTTGTAAAACCTAAAGTGAGATTGTTCTTGACACATGGCCACACAGAGCATTTATATTATCTTCACACGCAAGCAAATTCATATATCTCTCCATACCTGAAATGATCAGATTACCAGTCAGTTCAGAACATGTACCCTGACATCACTTTACCCAGACAACCAATCACAGTTCCCCCATGACCCAGTGTGTTTACTGATACGGTGTCTTTCTTCTGTTAGGCCTGGTGATAGCAGGGTCTCTGTAGGGATCAATGCTTCTATGGTAACACACAGCCAAACTTAAATACACAGCCAAACAAAGAACTAAACTAGACACATGTGGGATCAGTGACGATGGGCAGAATTACAAATGAGAAGGTGAACAAACACACGACAACACAAACACATGGAAACCAAAACAAAAGCACATGGAATATCAACACAAGGAAATGACAGACAGAGGAGGGGCTAAACAGAACATGACAACAAGACTGACAGATGGGGGCGGAGCTAAACATGACAAGTGGGCGAGGAGTGGCTTTATCTCACAGACGGATGGGGATGATAAACTCAGAGAATAACAGGGAGGCATGGTGGTGTGGTGGTTAGCACTGTCGCCTCACAGCACGGCGGTCTGGGTTCGATTATTGGTCAGAACTGCTTTGTGTGGAGTTTGCGTGTTCTCCCATGTGCTGCGTGGGTTTTCTCCGGGTACTCCGGTTTCCTCCCACAGGCCCAAGACATGTTTGTTAGGTTGATTAATCACTCTAAATTGCCCGTAGGTGTGAGTGTGTGTGTGTTGGCCATGCGGTGGACTGGTGACCTGCCCATGGTGTACCCTGCCTTCACCAGATGATGCTGGGATTGGCTCCAGCCCCCCGTGACCTTGACTAGCGGGATTAAGCGGTAAAGGTGATGGATGGAAGGTCAGGTGAAAGTGATGTGTTAATACTATGAAGTCTCATGCCATTTCTGCAGTATCTCCTGTGCGGTGGTTGCTCTCACAGTGCAGTCTAGTCTGTTTGACAGGTTAATTCACCTTAAAGGAGGCAACCATGGCTTTATTGTTATTTATTTGACTATGTTTATTTGTTGACAGCTTTTTTGAATTTTCATCATCATGCAACAGGAGCAGTCTTTAGTGGGACGTGATGTCAATATCACCTTTTAAAGTCTACCTGCAGTCAAACCAAGTCACATCAGGTTGCACTCATTGCTCCATGAACCTTGTGTACACTGGAACAAGATGTTGCTTCTTCTAGTTAATGATGCAACGCCGACAACATTGCGCATGGCTAAACAAAACAATAAGTACTCAGAACATTGATTTCTTAAGACAAGCAGAGTCACACACATCTGGGCACATTGGCAGGTTGAAACACTGTAATAAGTGTCCTGTGAGAGGGAAGGGGGGATTCTCAGTAACCCAGTTATCATACCACACTCTGAGACAGCAGGACAGTCTATTGTCCTCCTGGAGGAGGAGTTTTCGACTGTCTCTGCAGTTACACTGCAAATAATGTTGCGGTGGAAAGAGCTCACGGTGAGTCTCCCAGAAGTTCACTATGATCTCTTTAGTTTAATCAACATTAAAAGACCGTTGCAGTCTCTGCACGTGTGTGTCACCTGCTCCTCAACCTACCTGAGGGCTGACTCATCTCTGTTCCTCATGAGACCCTCAGCTGAACTGTCACCAGCAAACCTGATGACGTAACTTGATCTGTGCTTTGCAGTTCTTGGCGTGGGAGGCCATGGAATGGGTTCTTCTATAAATCGTACTTCTGATGGCTATCTCCACTCCTCCAACACCCCAGAGTGCTTGTGGTAGTACATAGTTCCTTGTGTCATGCTATGGCATAACCCCAATTTGACATCCTAGCAACTGTGTTAAGTGCCTTCAGCACATCTCTGCAGAAGCCTTTTCCAGACCTGGCTCTAAACGTTGCAAGCTGTGAGATTGTTGGTATCTCGGTTATGCAGACACACAGAATAACACTTTTACCATACCGGAAACACTACCTATCAATACTCTCATGGAGCATTAATAATTCACATTAACTACAATTACATCCATATCTGGTACGCTCACTTAGTAAGAGATTACCTGAATTTAAATCCTAAGGCTTTACCGCATTACATATTATCTCCACAAGAGGGAGCCAGCAACCAATTTATGCTGACACACAGCCAGACTAATGGCGTTTGACAGTAGTGTAACTCTTAAGTATTTTGATTTGATTAGAACAAGCGTCATGCCCTTTAAGAGCTCACATTTTACAGACATAAACACCATTCTGTTAGCCACCTGTCTTTCCTCTCTCTCTCTCTCTCTCTCTCTCTCTCTCAGTCCACACACACACACACACACACACACACACACACACACACACACACACACACACACACACACACACACACACACACACACACACACAATCTCCAGCGTATGCCCGCCACTACAGCATCTATACACCACTGTATATCTATCTCTAGAAAACATTTTCCTGTCTTTTGACTACATGCCTAAAATATCATGAGCTGGAAGTACCTTGAATGCTACGAATAAGCTTATGTGGTCGTGTTTAACTATGTAAAAATATATATATTATCAGCATGTATTCTCTTACTCTGAGTTTGTACTGACAAAATATGAAATGACTGGTTCCCACACTATAGGTCACATGCTCAGGGAAGCTGCCTGGTATCCCATAATAAGCTTCTTATTGCTTCATCTGTAATACATGGTCTGCAGATAACGACAATACCTGGCAAGATGTCATTAGGAGCCGGTCTAAGAAAACGTTATTTAAAGCGATACAGTGAAGCTTAGATTGATACAACACCCAAACAGCTGCTTTACTGAAGTTCTTTACAAAGTGTTTTAAGAAACAGGAAGGCCAGAGCTGGTGGGTGTTTTGGAGAACTCCTCAACTTTATAGCTCTGCGTGGCCTTGGTGAAGAGTCTATTTTACTGGCACTTTGTGTGAGTCTAAAAATGAAGGGGGGGGAATGGTTCTCTCACCTTCTGCCATACCGTACAGTGATGTATGTAGTGACACTTTATGACATGGTATGGTACTGAGGTTTTATGACACAGTGCCATCCATCTTCCTGCACCTACGCCAGTCAACAGGGTGCAGGTGTGATTCTGAAAAATGGGGCAGGGTTTGTTTCACACCATTGTGAGTGATGAGTGGAGCTGTCCGTGGTGCTGGAGAACTGGGTGTGGAATTGGGACATCACAGCACTTCCAATGGTTCTGAGCTTCTGTATGTACTCTGAGCTGGATTTCAGTAATGGGGAAAAACTTGTCCTTGGAGACTCGGTAGTGACCTCCTGTATCTATGAAAACCTTTTAGTTTCAGTCATCAGATGAATCTAAACTGCGTAACTGTTTTTACAGGCTTTGGTTTCTTTGAATGTCCAAAGTCTTCATTATAGAGCTGGTGATGTGGTCCTTTTACAGATATGATCTTTGCATTGTGTTATTTAAAACGATTTCCCTGAGGATTGAGTTTCCAATAACGAAACAACAACCGGCTACGCTTCATTACTTATCTGACCACAAGCTTTAGTTCCTTCTCCTCCCACTAGGTGGCACTGATGTATAATAAGTGTTTTTCACTATGGCAAACGTTCCTACATTATACTGATATTAGACATGCAGGAAGGCTTGTTATTACTACTACAACAAAATCAAAGAGAGGCATATGACAACAATGGAGCCAGAGCGATCAAAAGTCTCATCACAACATACAGGTCACACATAATGTCTCTGGTGTGATAACACATTTTTCATTTTTCATTGCATAAAGATTTTTACATAGCTATTGTGACACCGAGGTCTTTTCATCTTCTATTCCAGCATCAGTAATTATTTTTGGAAGTGTAAGAGGACCTGCTCATCTCTATTACCCTTGTTGGGTTTTTGAAGAACATTTTGTTTTAAATATTTTCGTCCTATTTGTGCCAATGGTTCATTAAATTCTTTGTCTGTGTGCGTGTGTGAAGGGCCTGTGTGCATCACGCGTATGCCTGTGCAGCGGAGTGGTATGAATTTGTTTTTTTCTGTGTGTGTGTCTCACACACACACACACACACACACACACACCGATACTGCTGTCTTGTAAGCACAGAATGTCCTCACAAACACAGCAGTACCAGTATGTGTGTGTATGTGGGTGGGTGTATGTGTGTATTTCTCCAGAGGAGGCCCAGGTGCAGCTGGAATTAGAGAATAAGAGGCGTGAAAGTAGTAAAGTCGTGGGAGCGTGACGGTCGCTCTGAGGGTAAGGACTATGAACGTGTTTGACGGCCTGTATCTCCTGACAAACCCACTCCTGGGTCCACACGAAACACTTTTATTCTGCACACCACGACTGGTGGTATCTCTTCATCTTGCTCTTCCACGGGATGTATCTGCATGAGGACATTCTTTTTGACGCTGTCTGTTCTTGATAATTCATTCGCTGCATAGGCTCTTTATGCTCTCTGGTAGTTTAAGTCGTAAATTTTTTATTTACTTTTCGTGGCGACACTCGGGTACACGAACACCAAACATGAAACATAACTCCCTAAAACCCTGAAGCCCAACGTCCACCCCACACCACCCCCAGAACTCTAAACGTTGGGGAGAAAGCAACTCTAAGCTTACACGCACCTCCTGTGGTACCTCTTGAAGAAGCCAGACCCACGGCGTTCATCACCCCACCCGTCCTCGTGTGGATGCTCTCTTGGTCTCACGGTCTGCTGCCTAAAGTCTTGCAGACAACAGCTCAAAAATAAAGAATGTCTAGTAATAAGTGCAGTTAATGATGCGCTGATAAGTTATGGGGAGGTCAACACCCACAAAGCCACATTCGTCTGGGCAGACACGACGCGGCATGCCTGCAGCGCCCCGGTGTCCCATGGACAGGTAGAACGCAAAAAAGTAAAAAAAAATAATAAAATAAAAGTCGCGCCGCCGCGTTTCCCCGTAGACTCACGCGCCGCGGGGCTCTGGCGCGTGGACCGGAGGTGGAGCTTCCTCGTGCTGCGCCTTCCGAAATGGATGGTGTGCCATGACTGATTTCCTCTTAAAGAGGAGGGGTGCAGCAAGTGGAACAGGCCATCAGGTGCGAGCGGATGCTGCCAGGGACATGATGGAGCTCCCCTGTCTTGTCTTTTTCGACCTGTGCGCTGGGCTCTTATTGTGTAATTTCTTTTCCACAGGACTGCAAGCTGCAGCGTACGTACAACGTCCTGGCGTTCTGGGGTTGGTAGGACGATGACCAGAGGCTTACGGAGTGACGTTTTCATGCAACGTATGCACCCTTCACATCTACCACGTGGCGATTTGTACTGTCCACGTTTGCATTTACAGTTAACGCGTTTGGCTGATGCACTTGTGCAGATCACCTTACAGGAGCACGTTTGCATCAGAACCACATCCTCGCGAGACAGTGGGTCAGTGTCACGGATACAGTCAGGCCAAAGCCCTGGCTATGATGAAAACGACAGTAGAAGTTTCATTTTAATTGATCGCGTTTAACCCCGTTTCAGCCTGGGCTTCCAATGGTGTCGTGTTTAGTGAACATGGCCCAGCGTGGCTGCCGGGGGTCGTGGTGCGGGGAGCCAGGCCTCGTGGTTAAGTATTCTCCCAGGGTGATGTCCCGGGCAGGCCAGTGGTCAAACATGATCTGTACACATTAGAGCTCTGTTTTCTCCCCCTGTCAGACGGCCAAACAAGGCTACGAGCAACATCACCATAATCAATGTCAGGTTGGGCCTGCTGGGGCCGGAAGACCTTTACACAAACGCTGTTTGCTTTACTGCTGCTCGGCCGCGGCGCACAGAAGAAAGGCCGCCTTCCCGGTGCCCCGCTCGCACTATTGATCGGGGTTCGCTTGTTTATTGTTCTTCTTATTTATTTGTTTATTCAGTCCCGAGAACTTTCGCGAGCGCCAGACGAGATGCTATCAGCGCGAGTCATTGACTCTTAAGCAGTACTGCTGCATTGCGTTTTCTTTTTTGTGCGTAACCCGTCCGCCCCGTCCACGCTTTGTTTCGGCCAGCCGTGCAGTCCAGAGCTTTGAATGAGTGACACAAAACGGATGGACGATTCGATCCCACACGACACCTTGAATAACAGGAGGAAGATGGGTTGAGATGAACTTATCATTACTTGTCCTAACACCTGAAAAACGCCCCTTTTGCTTACCCTCACCAGAGATTAGACAAACCCATTGATAGCCATAATACGGAGCAAAGACAGTGACTAATCCCTCAAAAGTCGATACACAGCACAAATGAAGAACATCAGATGTAAACAGTACTGAAACTTTAGACTTGCTGATATTACCAAACACACAGTTGCTGAATGTTCCTTGAGTTGTACTGCAGGTACATCTGACTCCAGCACTGAAAACACCAGCCCTCATTCTCCCAGTGTTTTACTACACAGCCCAAAAGAACCAACTCTATTTAAAACCTGTCAGGCGTCTCTGTTGACCAGGCAAAGGGTTAAAGGCTCGATTCTGGCTTTGCCTTTCCACCATCAACGCGTGAGATCCAGGTCAATGCAATTTGCTCTGCGGGCGAGTTCATTTTCACAGGGCATTAAAATGCACAAGCGTGCTCTCTGGCTGCATCGCCCCAGGTCTGTTTCCTCTCTCTTGTCACCTACAGCTAACCTTTCGCATGATACAATCCCAAATAATTGCTCCTGATAATTAATCCTTGTGAAATGGCTCCTTAATAAGTATAACAGGCTTTCACTTAAGCTTTGCTTTTAAAAATAAAATCAGGGGCTTACAATTAAAGGCTTGGGGGAGGGGGGTGTGCCCCAGAGGGCAAGTGCCATCCAGGCGGTCTGTTAATAGCGCAATTTGCCTGATTCTTGCCATTTAGATTCCTGTTTAAGTGTTTATTTGAAAGTATTGATATGGATGGATGGCGTGTGGGCGCAGCCCGGCAGCTCGCCGGCTCTGTTCATATCACCGTTAAAGCCTTTTAGTCAGTCACAGGCATGTGATCCGCGCTTTGCCTTCCTGCGGCCGTGGAGGTGAGCCCACACTGATGTGAGATTAGAGGGGCTGCCACAGGCGAGATCTCCGCCTCGGAGTCATGTCCTCGGGCTACAAGCGCCGAGCAGAGCTTTGGACGGGGGAGGTGGAGCGGCGTGCGAGGTGGAGGAGTCTGGGCGAGGCGACAGGTTGCTGCCTGTCACGGAGGAGACCTCCAGAGGTGATCTCCTGCCAACGGCACCGCGGGTGCCCAGGGAGCCCACAGGTTCCTCCTCTTTGTGGAGAGCAACCCTCGCTCACGCTAGACAGGAGACGACCCCAACGTTTTCCGCCCTTTTTGCTCACGGGAGCTGCCGAAACATCCCGGAGTCTGTCTCCCACACACACACACACACACACACACACACACACACACACACACATCCGCTCGCACTCATTAGAATGTGTGAGATCAATCGCTCTCATTTTGCCAGAATCCTTTAATGCCATTATCCGACTTAGATCGAGTTTGGCCCGTATGTTTAGTTTGGGGAATCAGATTGTATTTATGGCACAAAACGGCTCTTGCTTGCGACCAGAGTGTTAATTATGATGGGTTTGTTATTGCTCACCAGAGCATAATAAATTGCTATTATGTTGTTTTGCGGAGTCTAATTTAATTGGCACGTTGTCACAAAAGTAATTATCTCTCATTTATATTGATGCCATAAGCACAAGTAAGAGTGCACCTGCTGCCACCAGCCAATGCTAAAAATAAACAGGTAAAGCCAGACGGCTGGAGATCCCCCTCTTCAACCGGACGCCTCATTTCACGTTTTCTCCCCCTAAGCCGGCCCCTCTTCTCCTGGGTCAAATTGAAGTACTCATGATTTGTCTCCCGTATGAGTTGAACCCCTTGCCGTGCTGGCCGAGCAGAACACGCGGGCGTTTACCTGTCCTTCCAGCGGGGCCCTGAGATTAAGTCAGGCCCGGCGCGTGTGCGGCCGAGACCGGTCGGCGAGGGTGGGAGGAGCGACGGTCGTCTGAAACGACACGGTCCTTCAGAAGACCTCGTCACTCTGTGGCACGTCAAACTTGGCTGCAGCCTTGGGGAGATACGAAGCCCCTCCCTCATTTCCCACCCAAATCCTGGGTGACTTACTGAATATCAATGGCACCTAGTTTCCATGTGAACTTTACTGTAAAAATAGCTAAAGGCCCAGGGGTTGTCTTCTTGGAGCAGTGCCTATTAGTTTGTCCTCACGAAACATAGAAAGGCTGGTCTTTTTTCCAGTCCTCTGCATGTTTCTCTGGGAAACAATTTGCACACGCTGTCTTTGCTAATAGCTCCATAAGCAGCTCCACCATTGCCCAAAGGGATGTTTTAAAGGCCCTGATGTATGCAGCAAGAAGCACTTTTGCTGGCCCTCGGTGGTCTGCCCACTGAAAGCCTCCTCAGCCTGAGAGCTATGTGACATTAATATGATACCAGCCGCCACCTCCACCGTCCTACACCCTACCGCTTCACCTCCCCAAGGGCCCAGACACCCACTACATCCTCCCCTCACAAGGCGATGTCAATAACAGGGCCCGGTCCGCCAGGCTCGGACCCATCTGGCTCCACTGATGCATCCTTCAATGTTCATCTCATATGAGCGTTTGTCAGGAGCAATTCTCACTCTGTCTCCGCCCGAGGATTGACTGAAGACACTCGGAGGGATCCGTAATGAGAATCTTTAACGTCTTCCTGTCTCATTTAGCTGCAGATGAGATTGTTGTTGGCTAAAACCGCCCCACTGCTACCCCCTCCCCCCACCCCCCAACCCCACCCTACGCAACCCGACCGGCATCTTTCACGTCCGTGTCTGGGCTGCGAGACCTCAGTCTGAGACCCCTGAGCCAAGAGACGTCCGTTTTGTGTGTGTGTGTGTTGTGTTTTTTTTTTCCCCTCCGAGTTTGCATTGCTGTGGGATGGTGAAATAACCTTGGGGGAGGTAATTTGGCTCCGTCACTTGTCTGCCTGTGACAGGCGAGCCGATTGCCACGCCGCTCTCACAACTCGGAAGGGTGTTTGCAAATACTGTATTCACGTACAGTTGGGCTCGGGCAGCCATGTAATCATGCCCTAAGTGATATGACACTCCCTTGGTGTGGTAATAAGGGAAGGAGATTTCACATTTTCTCTCTCATCCCCCCCATGAATAACATTAAAAATGGAAACCATCCGAAGTGCAGGCACGGTGATGAAGGCCCTCTTATTAATTATGGGTTTAAATAAATAATGCAGCGCCGTCTGGATCTATTCTCTCTTTCACTTGCTCATTCATCCTCTTCTTCATCTCCTCCACCCGCCCTCCACCCACTCTGCAGGCCTCCCAAGCCTCCAGCCCTCCTCCGCTGTCCTTAAGGGACGGTGGAAGACTTGCTGGTCAAAGCTGGTAGTGGGATTTTTTCTTACAAAAGTACTTTGCTTCATTTTCTTTCTGATTTTTATACTATTGATTCATATCAACTGGGTCGAGTAACTGGAAAAAACGGGCAGTGCTGTTTGAGATTCAGAGTGACAAGTTTTCAAAATACCATGAAGGTTTTCAATACTCAGCGTAATGTCCTTTGTTGTCTATATTTGAGTGATTGCTTTAACAGTAATTTTGCATTATATTGGTGTTGTGTTGTTGAACCAAAATGTTTCTTGGCTGTCTGCTGGGAATTGGCACACACAAACACATACAGTGTCTGTCATAATCCCAGAAGCCCCTATTCTGTGTTGTAATCCCAGAAGCCCCTATTCTGTACTGTCGTAATTCCAGAAGCCCCTGAAGTACATTCTGTACTGTATCACCTGCTGTCCCGGTAGCTGGCACTCTCTTGGCGGGTCTCTTTGTCAGCTGATTATATGAGTGACATATGAGTGATATAAGCCTACTTAAACAAGCTACGAAGACTGGCCTGTCTGCTGGTGAATGATGTGTTGACTGTGCTGTGTATCCTGTTTCTCGCGTCTCCTTCCTTGCTTTGTTGTAATTCTCCTTTAAGGGCTGTTGATGTCGGGCGTTAAATCTCTCAGATTTGTTGTCAGATAAAGCAGACAGGCCTTTGTGTGTCTGCCGCAGTCTCCAGTTAAAGACCCGGCCGTTGTGTGTGGCGTGCGCGGGCCGTTGTGTGGACACGCTGCACCATCATGTCGCTCTCCTTCAGCCAGCGAAGGACACGGAGACAGGACCAGACGGGAAAGTGCGGAAATACTGCGGACGGGCGAATAAAGAAGCAGGCGCCTCTTTCCCCCCTCAGCCCTGGTGTGGAGTTGGGGGTGATAATCTTATCAGGCTATGACAGTTAGCAGAGAGACACAAAAGAGGCCAAGGCACACTGAAGGTCTGATGGGACGCTGATTACAGAGCTGTCCGGAGAAGAGACAGTTGCCATGGAAATGATGAATGACATGTGTCCCGTGCGATAGGATGGCAGAGGCAGACTGATGAATAGTTACATCGGTGTGTGTGAGTGTGTGTGTGTGTGTGTGTGAGAGAGAGAGAGGGAGAGAGAGAGATGATGAACAACTTGGAGTGTGTGTATTACCCAGGCACATAAGCAGGCAACACAGCCTGCATTCTCTCCACAGAGACATGATCTTCTAGTGTGTGGGGCTTGAGCCGGCTCTTTGAGTACTTCTGAGTGTGTGCAATACTTCCAGACACCACATTATCCAACCTCTACATGTATTTAAAGTTGGACATTTCCATAAAAAACAAAGAAATAATAAAATGAGAAAATGTGGTTCAAGCAAAAAAAAAGAAAAGATGGCCTATTGCTAAAACTCTAGTAATCGTTATATTTCTTGTGCAAAGCGGTAAACCAATTTTGTACTGTGTCCATAAAGAAGCATTTTAAAATTCCAGTTGTACACTGTAAGGAAAACAACCAATAATGCTTCTCCACACACACGTGTTCCTCTGAATGGACACCTTTGAATGATGATGACATGCGGAGACACTGAACACCTCAAAGGGCCTTTACCTGCGCCGGCCCAGATTAGCGAAGAGGAAGGACACGGCGGAGGGGAAGAGGGAGGAAGAGTCCTCCAGTGATCGTGGCGCTGATGAGTGTGTTTGCTAATACAATAGAGCCAGCACTGCCTCCAGGCCGGTCCTCAGCCCTGACTATGATAAATGAGACAGGACGACCAAGCTGTGGTGTGGCAAGGAAAAAACAAAACAAAAAACCCCCCCCCCCCACTCACACCTGCACTCACACCTGCACTTCCACAAGCACCATTCAGGGGCTTTTTTTGTGAGCTGGAGATGCTTTTCTCCCACTCCTTCTCCCTCTTTTTCTCCTTCCCTCCTCTCCCCTCTCTCCGCTCCTTCTAATGTCTTCGGAGACTATTTATCACCAGGTGCGCAACTTGTTCAGTGCAGCAGTGCCTGAGCAGTGGCTCATTTTGCAACCCCATCTTAAAAAAAAAACATGAGTAGAAAAATCATTCTCCTTTGTACACTGTACTGTACGTTAATCGAATTCTGGGTTCATTCGAGAGAATTGCTTTCTTCATTAGTGAGAGGCTGCGGTCTTGTGTTTATCTGAGTCTGATTGCTGTTTTGAGGTGCTGCAGGGGCCCAGATTAGCTTGATAGGAGCTTGTGATGAAAGATCAGCTCTATCCACAATTAGCGCTGGGCAGTTTGCGAGTGGATCACTCTCCCACAAGGCTCCCGTAAAAGTGTATCACTCTCCCATAAGGCTCCCGTAAAAGTGGATCACTCTACCACAAGGCTCCCTTAAGAGTGGATCACTCACAAAGCTCCCGTAAGAGTGGATCACTCTCCCACAAGGCTCCCGTAAGAGTGGATCACCCACAAGGCTCCCGTAAGTGTGGATCACTCTCCCACAAGGCTCCCGTAAGAGTGGATCACTTACAGGGCTCCCGTAAGAGTGGATTACTCTCCCACAAGATTCCCGTAAGGTTGGATCACTCTCCCACAAGGCTCCCGTAAGAGTGGATCACTCACGAGGCTCCCGTAAGAGTGGATCAATCTCCCACAAGGCTCCCGTAAGAGTGGATCACTCACAAGGCTCCCGTAATAGTGGATCACTCTCCCACAAGGCTCCCGTAAGAGCAGATCACTCTCCAATAAGATTCCCGTACCACAAGGTTCCCGTAAGAGTGGATCATTCTCCCACAAGGTTCCCGTAAGAGTGGATCATTCTCCCACAAGGTTCCCGTAAGAGTGGATCATTCTCCCACAAGACTCCCGTAAAAGTGTATCACTCTCCCATAAGGCTCCCGTAAAAGTGGATCACTCTACCACAAGGCTCCCGTAAGAGTGGATCACTCTCCCACAAGGCTCCCGTAAGAGTGGATCACTTACAGGGCTCCCGTAAGAGTGGATCACTCACAAGGCTCCCGTAATAGTGGACCACTCTCCCACAAGGCTCCCGTAAGAGCGGATCACTCTCCAACAAGATTCCCGTACCACAAGGTTCCCGTAACAGTGGATCATTCTCCCACAAGGCTCCCGTAAGAGTGGATCACTCACAAGGCTCCCGTAAGAGTGGATCACTCTCCCACAAGGCTCCCGTAAGAGTGGATCATTCTCCCACAAGGCTCCCGTAAGAGCGGATCACTCTCCAACAAGATTCCCGTACCACAAGGCTCCCGTAAGAGTGGATCATTCTCCCACAAGGCTCCTGTAAGAGTGGATCATTCTCCCACAAGGCTCCCGTAAGAGCGGATCACTCTCCAACAAGATTCCCGTACCACAAGGTTCCCGTAAGAGTGGATCACTCTCCCACAAGGCTCCCATAAGAGTGGATCACTCACAAGGCTCCCGTAAGAGTGGATCACTCTCCCACAAGGCTCCCGTAAGAGTGGATCACTCTCCAACAAGATTCCCGTACCACGAGGCTCCCGTAAGAGTGGATCATTCTCCCACAAGGCTCCCGTAAGGGGTAATAAGGAGGGACAAAAGGAAACTTTTCATCTGCACACAAAAGCAAAGGCAGACTTGTTGAGCTAAACTCTATCGCCAGTCCTTCATAACCACTGCACTGTTCACTAAATGTTTTGTGAACCTTTGGACAAAAAAAACATTTGTTTATTCTAGCAAGACAATGCAACCAAGTTGAATGGCAAAAACCCGCTTTTTAAAAATTAAGTCTTTTTTTTATGTTGTCTTGCTTGACTAGGAACGTGCTGTCCAAGGCAATGCCATAAGTATTATTATTAAACTACATTGAGATTTGTAGTTCTGGCTATATTCCTATTATCACACAAATGAAAGTTCTTTCTTAGAAATTAAAAATACATTCTAATATAGACAAAGTGACAGTCGGTTGCGATTGTGGATTATTGTGAGGGCAATTTGAGCATAGAGAATATTTATGAATGAGCATTCATAATGAATCACTCAAGCAAAGGCTGCAAAGCTTGATTCACATAAAGGAAAAGTTAACAGAGCTGAACCAGTGAAGTGAGAAAGCCCGGGTACATGTGGCTGAATGTGAAACAGATGTGGGTTGGAACCTGCTGGACTAACTGGATAACATATCAGCGTTAATCCTGAAAAAGGAATGTCAAAAAGTTTTTAAACACAGTCCTGTCTTTGAAAAAAAAACCCTTTATGGTATGGTGACCGCGGGGCAACACGGGGCAGTCACAAAGTGAACTCCCCTAAGTGATCTGGAGGGAGGTGTGAATGTGTATCTGAATATATCTGAATTGATGACAGGAGCCACATATCTTTAACTTGGAAACATACTGTGAGCAAGGCCAGATAAGCCGTAGGTGTTTTATTTAGCATCCACTGGACACTCTGCCTTGTCACCGCGTGGCACCAAAGTGAAAAACTGCCATCTCCACTGCCATTTTTCTCCGCAGATCTCCCAGCAGGCCTCACGCCTGACCCTCCACACGCTGTCATAACTCATGCAGTCTAGGGCCCCGACGCCCCTGCCCGGCCTGACTGCACAAGCCCGGCTTATTGAGTATCTTCAGGGCTGATCAATATTTAATGTGGCCTTTAACAAGATCAGATTTAGCAAAGAGTTTCTGCTCTGGCTCCCGCCCGAACATGGCTGCCGTGGCCTTGGGCTGGCCGGCGTGCGGGGAGAGTTGCAGGGGCCCGTTTTGGTGTTATCAGTGTAAGTGCTTAACCTGTGTCTGCCTGGATCTCTCACTCGACCTCTCCCAGGCCCAGGAACAGAGCCTTTTTTATTTGTTCCTGGACCACTGCTTTGCTGGAAAGCTTGTGGACTGAATAAACAGGAGACGGGCTCATATACCTGCTGACACCATAACGCAGCCGTAAAACAGAAGGCGAGTTGGGAGCTACGAGTTATTAAGGATATCAGCGGTGTTGTGTGCTGCCTGTAATAATTATCGCACTAGAGTATTCGTTTACGTTTCCTACCAACAGCACACAGATCCAGAGGACGGGCAGCGGAGGAGAGATTCTGGCGTCGAACGGGCTGTGTTGATCAGAGGTGATCGAATTCGAGCCGTCTCTGTAAACGAATCTTCTCCCTCGTCAATCAGGGCCCTATACAAACATTACATCAGTCAGGCTGTTGTTTCTCCTTCCCCATTATCTCCCCCCGAGGCGGTCAATAGCCTCAGGCCTCAGATCAGATCAAACCGGCTCCATATTTAATAAAAGCCTCGCAGCGGCCCGACCAGAGTCTCATCCCAGACCCCCATTCATTTCCACCATAATTACTCAGGCCTCCTCCCCAGCCCACCCGAGCCCTTGACCAGAATCCAATCTGCACCATCGCCCACAGTAAATCTGGGTGGTATAAATAATAATGTGCGTGCAAATGAAATGCGAAAGATTACATTTGGTCACATGAAAGAGGAGGTGGATGGGAGGCCCCGGGGGAGAGGTCTCAGCGGGGCATCGGGGATCGAAGGAATATCTGAAGGTTAATTTGTTTTAATGCCTGTGGCAAATCTGTGGGGCCCATCTGATGGCGGAGATGCGCTCCTGTCACAGGGGGGTGCAGGAGCTGCATGTTGATGGCAATAATGTTTGTTGATTTCACAACAACAGGTAGCATGTTTAATTGTGGAACGATGAGAAATCCAGAACTGAGCAGAATTAGTTGTGGGGGGGGGGGGGGCTGGGGGGGCAGATATCTGAAGCTTGCTGCTTCTCCACGGGCTTCACGTCTCATACAGATTTGGAAGGAGCACACCAAACATACGCCAGAACAACTGGGAGACCGGGAACCTCCACACTGACTCTGGGCCTGAAGCTGTGAGGGACGTGGTCAGGACTAGTCGGTTTGTGCAGGGTTGCTTTTCTGCACTGTGGGACTCCGCTGACATGGGATCAGTAACTGGAAACACTTGGAGGAAATGGATTCGAGGTTAATTTGCATACAAGTTCAAATGAATTCTTATTTGCCGAAGAAACACCAATATACAAATGAGAGACAATGTCTAGAAAGCATACAGTTAATCCAGATATTGTGCACAGGCAAGGTACATGACACAAACTCCATGTTCAGATAAAATAGTCAGTGTGAGTCCTGCAGTGCAACAGGAGAGCAGGCCGTGGGATGGCTGTAATGGGCAGGGTGGTTGGCAACTGGGCCCAGAGGGCATTTCTAGTACCTGGTGACCCCAGGACTTACTGCCTTGACCCCTGGGTGATGGCGTGGGAAATCTGAACCACCAGGCCGCAGATTCTGCAGCTTTCACCGAGCAATTCTCAGTGCTCAATCTCAAGAGTAAAGCACTTAAGATGGAGGTTATGCAGGGTTGTGACCCCTGACCCCTTCTAAGCATGTTCTCATTGCTAAGCAGAGCACACTTCTAAATGAGAACATGGTTAACTTTAGAACGTTATGGCACAGGTTCACCAGAGGACCAGGAGGGCAGACGGCACCGACCCTTTGATTTAAGTTCGGTGCTTTACTGAGCTGGCGCTCAGACTGCTTGGCGACTGCTGTTGTCTACTGAGCCACTGGCCCGGTATACAAACTGCACTCAGCCCAGTAACACTGTCACAGCACTGCCAATGCGAGACCGAACAGTTTTTTTCCCCCATGTACTTCACAGCCACTCGATGATAGTTATTCAGGCAGACCGCCTTAGATTTCTTGGATATGGACATAATGGTGTTTTTAAAGCACACTTTGAGCTGCAGTAATGGAGCGTTTTAAATGTACCTTCATAATACAGAGGCTAGCAGCACAGCTAGTCATAGAATACTTCATTGGCACTGCACTCCAAGTACATATACAGTCACTTAAAGGAACTAAAAAAGTACAAACTCTTAAGAAAAATATCCCACTTTCACAGATGAAGAGAGCAGGAAGTCCTGTACTTCTCACCACCAAAATGAGTCCTTTTGTTTCTTAAGAGTTTTTAAAAGACTTTTTTGTTTTTACTCAGCAAAAAGCAAGGCGGTGAAGGCCTGGTGGGGGGGGGGGGGGGGGGGGTCCTCAGGACGGACCCTTAGTCTAACGGTACATTACATCTACGAATCTTTAATGATTGTCTGAAAACTAATATATGCAGATTCCATCATTAAAAGGAATTAGAGATATTATTGGCATATTTCATGACATATTTTACCATCATTTAACACTTTATGTATGAATTAGCAGGAATTGCCATTCAAACGGTGTTCTTGCTGAACCGTGTGTGTCCAGCAGCAGCAGTGTGCAGCCCAGTCACAGCTCTGCTGGTCCAGGGTCCGGTTTATCCGGGTAAAACAACATTAACTTCATAAAGGTTTAGAACACAGCTTGTTTCTGAGAAGCGTGTTAAACAGTAACTCTTCCACTAAGGACATTTCCTTGTGCCTTGTACTAAAAACAACACCCGTATCTCCCACAGAAATCTTTACCTCTGGATTCACAGGGTTTGTAGCTATAATGTGTGTGTGTGTGTGTGTGTGTGTGTGTGTGTGTGTGTGTGTGTGTTGAGCATGATCACTCGTGCTGGTCACCTCCTCAGAAGGTAATTTACAAATGATGCCCTTCTAATCTTCCTTCCATTTACCCCACAGCTTTGGTCTTCTACCATGATATTAAATAGTCTTATAAAAATATGATAAATGAAATGGCATTTTGCAAGCAAAGTGTCTTACGATTTTATGTTTTCCTTTGTGGCTAGCTAATGATGCAGCAAATCTCCAGAGAAACACGTAGTTCAGCGATAAAGGAACTGCTTTTATATCTGCATTTCATGGGATGTTACAATCAAATGCCAAATGTGATTAATAGTCTAAAAGAAAAGCAGGGGGGGAGAGAAAGAGAGAGAGAGTGTGACAGAAAGACAGGGGAAGGGAGAGAGAAAGACAGGAAAGGAGGAAAGATTGAGAGAGAGACAGAGAGAGAGAGAGATTGGGAACGCTCAGGATAATTTACTTGAGGGACAGTTGAGGTCTATTCAGGAGGTAACTCTGGATTAGTGGAAGACTTGTTTAATTAACAGTGACACTGTGCAACTGGTTCCATACGAGTGGAATACCAAATATTTAACTCCCTGATCTTATTACAGGAATAAACACATGCCGTGCATGCCGGAAATGGTAGCTGACAGTGCCAAAGAGGCAGCAAACCATGACTCTTATTCTCAAGACTCCGCATTCATCTCCCACCCTGTTCAGAGTGCAGCCGCAAAGCATAGACAGTGTCTAATTATTTAGCCATTTTAAATAGGAATCCATGAATATGAATTCCTCCATGAATTTTTACCTCCTTTTGGAAAATTCATTTGGAGCACTGATGAGGATGTAGAATATGTGGAGCATTTTGCAGTTCGTTATGGCCAAGAAACATTTTCAAGGATGTCTATAAAAAAGAAAAAATATTATCACATTTCCAGAACAGTTTTTTTTGCCCAGTGGGGTGTGTGTATATATTATACATGCATATGTGTGTGTGTGTGTATTAGGTCATAAAAATTGGTACCAGAATTCAGGTTTAAGTTCAATTCTTTCTTTTTTTTTTTAAATGACAGCAAAGATATGTTTAATTGAGAAGGAAATTAGGCTTGCCAACACATCAACCTGTCATATCACGGCTGTTAATGTATGCTGAGAAGTGCCTGGGAGGTCTGCGTGGGGTCCAACGTGCCGACTGCGGAATATGCAAATGAACCCCGAGTCAGGAGTGCATCGGATTGGCCACGCACGACCAATTTGCATGCACGCCCAAGCTGCGCGGCTCCTGAGTTCCAGCTCCATCGCCCACTGTGTCACCGCAGTCCTCGAGAGTCGGTGTAGCTTGATTACACTTCATCCTCGCCAAATTATAATGCAAATAACGTTCCAGCCATTAACCATGCAAACCGCTTTAAATGTGTACGCGTCCCCGCGGTGTGTGATATAAATTGCTATGTCACATTAAAACTGACACCGGTAATTCTGCGCATTGTGAAGTTATTGGATGCCAGATCTTATGAGCCGTTCTGACAGCTATGCAGATGAGTGCATTTTGCCGTACCGAGTCAATTTGACACAGTCACAGGAGAGAGATTGCTTTTTTTTAGGCATAATGAAACCACAGAAATTAAGAAATTACCTTTGAGCAAACTTACCCCTGTCTCTCTGGCAATACTATTCCAAGTTTGTCTCAGCTGATGTGGAGTGGTGGAATAACTACTTTAGAGCAATACTCACTCATTGCTCATTAAGTGACCTTTAACCATAACCGAATTATTGTAATATAACCAGCAGAGAGGTTTTTAGATTTAGTTGAGGCAGTGTTTATTCATGTGACAAGGTTGACTGAAAAACCTGCCCCCCCCCTCTCCCCCAACCACTTCATGCTAAGAATGAGGAGAGAATGTTTTGTCCACACTTAAAAAAAAAGGGAGGTTACAAAAATAACTCAGGTTACAAATGGCATTAAATCACATTTATATACGAAAGCTACATTGGGAATATGAAACAGTGTTAACTGACAAAGGTCAATATAGACATGAATTATCTGAAGAATATAAAATGTAGTCCCATCTAAACCCTTTAGACCCATTAACTAGAGTTAATAAAAGGGTGGCAGTATGGCTCTTGTCTCAGCAAATGTGGGTGAAACATCCATTTTACTTTACTGCTGAAATTTAACAGCACTGGGGTTTGAGTGCAATTGGAGCCCCTTATCCTGTCATTGAATCCCATGAGCTAAATTATTCAAAGAAAATAATTAAAATATGTCACAATTATTGTCTCCCATAGATAATCTTATGAACAAAATAAAAGTCTTTAGGAGCTCATGAGTGGTCCTCTGGATTCAATAGGTTGTGATTCTGGTTTCATCGGGGTGGGATTCTTGTTCCACTGGGGTGTGATTCTATAACATGCTGGCCGAGCACACTTAATTATCCGTCACCATAGAAGATCAGAGAAAACTGAAGTCAAGAAAATAAAGTAAAATGGCCGTTAAAGTAACTTCCCACCAAAAATTCCCCATCTCCACTACTGGGGCGGTAATTAGAAAGCGGAGAGCTGGAGGTGGGAGAAACAACTCTGATTATGCATGTTGGGATTTGGTCCCTTATAGAGAATATAAGAATGAAGCGTTCCTCCAAGGATCACAGGCAGACAATCCTCAGGTCAGAGTCTCTACTCAAAACTACAATCAGATACCACCTCGGTGCTGACAAACTTCGGTTCTATGACGAAACAAAAATAATGTTTTTGGTAATATATACCAGAGGTGGATTTTGCCTGAAAAGAATACAGGTCTTGTATGAAAGAGACCCAACTTCAACTGTGAAGTACTGCAGTGGATCTGTGAGGTCACCCTGATGTTTTTCATGTAAAGGTTCTGGAGATCTTATAAGGACACATGGAATCATGGACTGAAATACCACGCATGGCATCACGGACTCAAAAGATTTTAGATGAAAATCCGTCTGCCTGTTCTGACTGGCTTGTGGTTTGATCTTCCATCAGGATGGTGATCCAAAACCTACCTCCATACTCATGTAAAAAGGTCTTACTGACCATGGAATCAAGCTTTTACATTGGCCACTCCACTCCCCTGACCTAAATCCCACTGAAAACCAGACGTGTGTGCTAAGGACAAGTGTTGATAAGTGAGGAACTTGGACTGAAGGATCTGGACAGGAATGATGTCAGATCCCTTCATATGTTCTCCCACCCAGTCTAATGTTTTGAAAAAAAAAAAAAAAAAAAAAACATTTTCACCTCACTGAAGTGTCTGATTTCTCCCAAAATCTTAGTGTAAGATTAAGGTGATTGACAAAGGCATTTTTTCAGTATCTGCGTTTTTGCTCATCCTTACCGAAGGCGCCTATAAAACTGGAAGGCGGTGCATGTACAAGGAGGAAATTCGAGAAAGAGTCCATGTGACAGGTTATCTTGCACCTTTAAATAAAAAAAAAAAAAACTCCCGAGCTTTCATGCAGAGCCATTGCTTCTCAGTCTGTCACAGCTCTTGCATCAGCAGGTTGGGGGACCTTTGCATTATGCCATGAAATGTGTCAGCTAACAAACAGCTATGCAAGTGTCGGCGAGAACTGGCCACCCCTGCTTTACACCGAAACCAATTCTGCACATCTCATGTGGGTAGATCTCCCTGTATGATGGTGTAACCTTTGGAATTCTACCAGACGTCCAGAGCACATTTGTGGGAAGGCAACCTAGCCAAGGCATATCCACGAGGTAAATTATCTGAAAATGATCTGAGATGGTTGTGGTGCTCACGTTTTGTAGAAGGAGTCCGAGACCAGAGAAGATCTTAGGCGTTCAGGGGAGGCTTCTCCCCCGTCTTCATCTTCTCCAACCCAGACGTGTGATGTCTCTCGGATTTAATGAGCTGTGCTTGGCCGGCGCTGATGAAGCACCGGACGTCTTCTCGTGCCTCGCGCTAGAACCGTGCGTGCCCTTTCTCCGTCCAAGGCTGCGGCGCAGAGATGAGCACAGACAGTACAGATGACCTCCGCCCGCCGTAGATGGCACGGGCCAGCGCCGTGATTCTCCTCCACCCGCCTCAGTGGGAGTCCCAGCGGCAGGGTTAGCGTGCTACTCTTCTCAATCCACCACGCCTGCAATCGGAGCTGATCTCATCCACGCTGCATGCTGAAGAGGACTCCTGAGTGGGCTGATTGGGGCCTAATTAGGGAGCTTTGTTAATGACAGGTAGTGTCAGATGCTAATGAGCCCATGATTGGAGTGTGGGAGAGTGGAGATGATTGGGATGTCTTGTAGCTAAAAGTCAAATACTCATCAGAGCAGACAAGGGGCTGCACAGAATTCACATTTGAAACCGCCCAAGCGTGTCATCTGCACGTGGTGGCGTCTGCTGTAGTTGATGTTAAGGTCTGATCATGCTTTTATTGCATCTCAAATCATTGTGCTAAATTATGGGGCAGAGCTGTTCAAATTAGCAGCCGATGACTCAGGTCATTTATTTATGAAGATCAAATGTTGACAATAGTTATGGTGTATTTGATATGCAACAGTGTCCTTTTTATGAAAAGGTGCAGCACCAGAAGCTGTTAGGTTGACATATAAATTACAGCTGAGTTGTGCTAAACGCTGTTTTAAACCATTCACACATTGCAGGGAAAACAGTAAGCTGGATACTAAAGCCCTCCTGACTTGGACACCACCCGAACATGGACACCACCCGAACATGTTTTGGAGAATTACACTTCCACCATAAGCAGCTTTGGGAGGGTTTCCTGTGATATTCCTCAGGACACGCCAACACAACAGAAGACCTTAAGGCCAAGGAGCCTCTGTCTTAAATATACGCCAGAGAACATCGAGTTCTCCAAATGAGTTCTCCAGAGACAGTTCCCAACACCTGCAGTCATTTTTCAAACAATTTAATTGGTTTACTTAAGTCAGGAGATACCTACAGCACTGCTTTGCTTGCTGTTGCTATGACACAAAGGTCTCCCATGTAATTAACCCCATTCTGACACCCCGTACGGAGAGCGTCTTTTTGGGGGGTAGCCATACGAGGAGGATCACTCGTCAAATCATGGAATTAACTCAGCAACACCATCTCTGGGACTTCCACGTTCATACACACACAAGGGCTTTTGTGTTCTTACCCCCTGGAGGCCTACGTTTGAAAAGTCAGGCTGAATTTTATAGTTCCCATAAACGGTAACCATAAATGGTGACCAATTCCTGATTTCGGGTACATGCGGCATAATACGCCGTTACATAAATTAGCGGATGGGCTTTCTTTCTTCCTCTCCTTTCTCCGTTTCTTCTCCGCGAATCACATGGAGCTCTTCTGTCTAAGAGGTCCTTCAGTGAGAAGGTAGGTAACATTCCTAGCAGTATTTCTATCCTGCCAAACACGGAACACAATGAGTCATGACACTACCCAAGGGCTCCAGTGAAGTGTGTGGGTGGACAGCTGCTGTGATGGCGAAGTATACGAAGAGAGCTTCCTTGGCCAAGTCAAGGGAGTGTGTGTGTGTGTGTGTGAGAGAGAGAGAGAGAGAGAGAGAGAGAGATGGTGGGAAGGAAGAGGGGATGGAGGTGGGGGTAGGAGTGGGTGAGAAAGAGAGTGGAAGATGGATTTCCACACATTTATAATAGCTGTCACACCTTACATTCTCCGAAGCAATTTCACATTTCAGAATGGGACAGCAGCTCAAATTAAAAATGACATTAATTTCTGCCAGCCAGCACACATTGCATTTTTCATCCCAGGTGAAACACTCCTCGATTAGGCTCTGGAATGGCATAAAAGTATTTCATAACAATAAGCATCAGTCAGGTGGGATTCTATATTTATGGGAATACGCATATGTTTTAGGATATATTAGAATCTGTCTCATTTCACATTATGTATTCCTATTATTTCATTTTCCTTAAAAATGTTTCACCATTATTTGTTTACTGTTATCTGATATAATTTAAAATGGGCATATTTGGGTAAATCTGGTGCTGTTTGGCAGCATAAGTTAGTGGGGGTTAGCACACACTGGGTGGCATTTAAAAGTGCCATTACAAGAAAAAGAGGCAAAGCTAAATCTAGATAAGTATTTTGCTAACTATGATAAATATGAAATTGTGCGTCAACGCACACCTAAATGTCACTGGGCTTCTGGAATATCTTCCCTTAGTAATTATTGTATTAGCTGAAAATTCTAACAGTATTTCTGTTTACAAACCTAGAAATGACAAATTTTGGTATTTATAGTGAACTCAAAACTGAGCAAGGATCCTATTAAATCATAGCACCTTCTCCATTAAACTGTTTGTAAACTAGAGAGACAACACGCACAGGCTGTTAGGATTAAAAATCATTGTAGTAACAGCAAGAAAGGATTTAGTGTGTCCAATAGGAAATTAACCTACATGAATTAGGTACCTTGGCTGCCTTTGCATTGCATAGAAAATGGGCTAAAACAGCTTGCTGTAATATACAGAAACATTGTTGAGAATAAAAAACAAACTTACACAAACCTTCCAGCTCTGTATTCAATTTTGTGCATTTTAATTGTTGTGCATACCTGGCATACAGTCTCTTGCAGATATATTCATATTTTGAATCACACATCATTTGCCTGAAAATGTCCATTTTTAAATCAACAACCATGAGTGAAATGTTTCAAAACAGTTTATTTTATTATTTTTTTTTATCTTTTCCAGACAAACACATTGATTTCTGGACCACAGTAGAGGATGGAAACCTTTCACAAACATTTTTATTATTATCATTATTATTATTTGAAAATACAAATATAAAATTATACTTTCCACATCTGAGATGTGAGAGACCCCCATCCACTTTAGTTTATTTTACAACAGGGCTTGAGCAAAGCCATACAAGAAGACCTGAAAGATGCTTTCAGACGACAGTCCGTTCAGTCAGTCCATGCGGTAAAAAGTCCGTTAAAAAATGGGCAAGTGTTAGGAATGGACAAGGCAATCTGGGAGGCGACGGCCTCCGTGGACACCAGGAGCGCAAAAGATCTCGAAGGAAGCGTCAGGACTCAAACCCTTCTCTCCTAACACCTGCCCTTTCAGACCCACAGAACAGGAGGGCGCCCCGAAATGCGTAAGGTGTTCGGAACACGTTCCGTGGCTAAGCTAACCGCTCTCCCGCGCCTCCGTGCGCTTCGTTAGCGCTTCGGTAGCGCACACTGCCAAGCGGGCCCTTCCACAACACCCGGGCTTCAAGCGTCTCAGTGAAGACTGAGAGGATCAGTGTTGACTACTGGACTGAATTCTGTGTGGCTGATTCAGTTCAACTAGAAAGATGACCAATGAGCATGACGAGGCAGCTTAAAACAATTTAACAAAGATATATACACTATACATATATATCCTGTATCTGTATACAAGTATATACATATGTCAGTACAGTATGTGGGTTTGTTAGTGTGCATGTTGGGTGTGAGTGTGTGCACACACAGTGTAGCTTGTTGGGGGTGAGTGTGTGTGTGTGCACACAGAGTAGCTTGTTGGGTGTGTGTGTGCGTGTGTGTGTGTGTGTGTGTGTGTGTGCGCACACAACATAGCTTGTTGCTTCAATAATGGGATGATCGTTTTGACCATTTCCTAGCACTTGCCTCTAGATTCAAGTTTAAATGGATACGGTAGTTCACTCCCAATATCACCCAACACCTTCCAGGTCATGTATTTTTTTTTCTTTTCTGATTTTTTTTTAAACCAACAATTATCCAATGGTTTAACTAGTCTAGCAAGATGCATAACATTCATCTGCTGCAAACTGTCAATGAAAGACAAAATAATGGCAACAGAGCCATGCTACCTTAAAGTCCAAGCTACAAGACCAAATTAGGGAGAAACACCCTGACAGAGAGAGATCATAAAGACTATTAAAAAGGGTTGCCAGTCTTCCTTTTAATCAAGAGCCAGGTCATTTGTTGCATTTTGATTGGCCAGTTCGTTTTACTAACATATTTTGACTGGCCAGTGCATTTTACTAACATATTTTGATTGGCCCGTGAATTTTACTAGCATACTTTGATTGGCCAGTTCATTTTGCTAACATATTTTGTTTGGCCAGTGCATTTTACTAACATATTTTGATTGGCTCGTGAATTTTACTAGCATATTTTGATTGGCCAGTTAATTTTGCTAACATATTTTGATTGGCCAGTGCATTTTACTAACATATTTTGAAAACCTTTGAATGTTAAATATTTGCAATTATTTTCTGTCACTTATTCTATATGCTGTGAATATAACACAAGTTTGTTTTACTCTTGAATATACCGCAACATGGGACTTTTCTCCACTAGACTGTGTTGCTACGTCTAGCCGTTTAAGCCTGTGAAGTCAAATGTCACTTTAACACTTGGTCATTTAAAAAACCTCATGTTCAGAATATTAACACAGATAATGTAATGGGCACCATAAGTAGATACCTTGTATGGACTCCCCTGATCTGGGGTCAGCTCAACAGCACTGCTTAACCTATAAGAGCTGATGTTTGTGTCTGAATGAAATCTGAAACCACATATCAGAGACGCAGGACCCACAAAACTGAGAATCTTTTTAGCTAAATCTCACAGTTAGAGGAGTTAGGATTAGCTCAAATTCACAATCCCTGAGAACAGATTTCATTCAGAAAAAAATAGCATTTGACTTGATAGTAAATTCTGCTGAATCCTTTAGTAACTATACCTATCTTGAAGATGCCAAACAGCTGTTTAGTAAAGACAAATATCATATGAATTATTTTGGAGGTTAACAGCATTAATTTGTAATTGAGCCTTAGCTTTGATTAATTTGAAGAACTGGCACTATGATTGCAGAGTACAAAAATAATCAATGTAATGTTTCAGATGACTGAGAACTAAAGTATATATGAATCTATGCAGACATAATAAAAAAGTATTCAAAAATAGTGGAGCCATGGGCCACTGGACCTTTTTAAGAGTATAAATATCAAAACCTATTACAGTTTTATCCGTATCTATAATTATATAGGCTATATCATCATTACTCTGGTAGAACTTACTAAAAAAATATGAATTTTTCATTCATGTAATAAAATCATCCTTTCCATAATTATAGCTTGTGTCCCTCTTAAAAAAGAATGAAAAGAAAACAGTTTTGCATATTGTGCATTAGCATTTAAGGTAGTATGGCACACCCCTTATAAACATTCACGGGTGGGGATCCAATTAATGCCTCCTTTACAGTTCTGTCTGACACCAATTTCTTTTTCTGGATTTTAATATGAGAGCTTTGGTTAGTTGAAACCATGTGTCATCAGAAAAAAAAACATGAGAACAGAGATCAAATGAAAAACAAAATGGCAATGAAAACAATGTTCAGCATTCGTTTTGTTTTTTGTGTGTTTTTTTTTTCATTTAAATGATTATCAAGAGAAAGTTCTATCCTTACTGGTCCTACATCTGCTAATAACTACAGATCTATCTTAACGTTGATTACATAACATCTACAGCTACCCACTAAGAGAGAGTGAGACAGAGATATAGAGAAAAGAGCAAAAGGACTTGGGGGGGGGGGGGGGGGGGGAGGAGGTGGGGGGGTGGGGTTAACCAGGGCAAGAGAAGGTTGAAAAAGAACAACAGAGAAATGTTTAGACCACTACACTGGCATCAAAGACAGCACTCTTTTACAAGGTAAATTCTTTTTCCTCTTTTGTACACACTACTGAAATACAATGATCAACATAAGATTATTGTATGATGTGACAAGGAATGGAGAGATATTTTCAAATGATAAATACAGTACGTAGTAACCGCAATATTGTCATCATTATATTTAACATAATTATTCACTTCCACAAAAATATTGATTAAAAAAATCCCCTGTTTATATTTGTCATGTTGGGGATCATGTTGTTTTGGTTTTTTTTTAATATTTTATTTGTTTTTTAAATATTTTTTTTTTGTATGTGTAATTTTGTCTTTTGAAACAGTTTAAACAGTTACCAGGAAACGGTCTTTGCCTTCACTTTTCTTATTACACGTTCAAGTCTCCACATCTATAAGGAATTCAGCATTCTGCATCACTTGTTAGTAGTAAATTCGCAAAAAGAGAGAAAAAGAAAATTAAATATATCTGCAGCAAGGATGAAGACCAGCATATATCAGTCACGTTCTAGTTCTTAAATATCACTCTCAGTTCACCAAGCATATATCTTAGTATCATTTCTACCTCAACAAATCCAGTCTCCACGTGTACATTATATGTGTAGCAGCTGTGGGTTTAATTCAGTTTTCAGTGTTTGAGGATCTGAACTATTGCTACCAATAAACACATCTGTAATGTTGCCAGATCATATACATAACAAATAAAGTCCTAGAAAAGCGCTTGTCCAGAAGCCCTGGCTTACACTCAACATTAGTGAAGACTGGCTTCTGGGAGAGTCATCAGGGAAATAACGTTTCCACAACCGTCCTTCATATGATCCATGGTAGAGAACGCCCGTTAGCATGTGCAAATAGAAAACGATAAATTCTTTCTCACAGTGCAATGATTTAGTTTAATTTCAAGACAATCTTTTTTTTTTGTTTTTAATCTGTCTAAAGATAAAATAAATTAATTTGTTAAGTCCTCTAAAATACATCCCACAGGACTGAGGTAATGGTACAAAACTGTTGCTTTCCTAATTGATTAAGATAAGTCATAAATGACTTAAAAAATCTTGAAATATTGCCTTTTTTTGTTCCGAAATCAGGCATTACGTGTACAATTTTTCTGGAGACGTCAAGGGAAAACTACAAAGTCAAAAGTGAAAAAAGAGAACACAAAAATACAACAAACGTACCGATTACAAAACCTCCCTAGCTCTGAAGGATGGTACTTAAAAACACCAAACAGAAAACATGTGCTTTGGATTTAAGTTACATTTGTTTCATTCTTTTTTTGTACAATGTTGATTTCTGTCTACTTTGTAAAGTATTTTCTTTGAAAGCTGTGCACATCTGATCTCACTATATCTAGCCAATATGCTGGTATGCCACCTGCACAGTTATAAAGCCAACAGTATTTACAGAGCAAGGGAACAGTGTTTTATTGGGGTTTTGTCTGCAGGGTGGTTAGGACGGCTTTTGTGCTACAAATGGATTTCAGTCCTTGCACTGAGCCCGAAAAGATCTTTTTGCATTAAACATATTTCAGATTGCGCACAGTACATCCTCTATAACACCATCACAAAAATATGGTTCTCTTTCTCTGAGATGGTTCAATGCAGTGAGCGGTGTAATATTTACAGTAATATTTTCTTTTTAAATCCCATTTCACAAAGTATTAAAAGGAAATGTATTTATTTTTTTATCGACAAAAAAGAACATTTATAAAAAAGGACTGTGAAAATATTGTAGTCCTCTTATTGCCCAAAATAGATAATCATGGTTAACGAGACACCAGATGAAACGAACAACGAAGCTACCCAGACTCGTTAGTGACCCTCTGGCGGCCTTTGGGAAAAGACGACCTTTCACCTTTTGGGAACTTCATTTTTCCTTGCTTGTGTGAAACGAAACCTGAATGTGTGATAGCCGAGTAGTGAGAGCGATGAGGTGATTATAGCAACGTTAATATACGCACGCACACGAGAAAGAAAGTGCACATTTACAGAGTACATCTCATCCGAACACGAATAATGAAAAGCATTTAAAAACTGAAATCAACCTTAAAGGCTGATAGACACACACACACACACAAAAAAGAAAAACGGATAAAAGATGTCAAAGAAACAACCTCGGTGAAGGGGAATGGATGATGAAGGGAAACCAGCATTAACATCGTCCATCACGTTTTAGGGAGATACAGTAGGTTAAAAAGAACATGAAAGCCAGGTGTTCACTATAGTACAGCAGATCGATGTTTTGTTTAAGTTGTTTTTTTTTGTTGTTGTTTTTTTTTTCTGAGATGATTCTGACAATTCGTTTTGTTCTTCGGATGGTGCCATCTCAAAATCATCTTCCTCTGTTCGACTCCGTAGTGCTTGGAGTTGGATTGGCCGTTACCTGTGCACAGAACCGATTAGAAATTCCGGCCCGCCTTCTCTGGACCTCCCGATAAACTCTGCTGAAGGAAAACAGAAGATGCACAAGCCTCATAAACAGACATCTTCGACAGTGTAAGGGAGACAGGTCTCTGTTTCACACGTACTGCATCTGAGCCTCTAGGCTTCCGTAGTTTAAGCGATTGGTCAGATTGGAGTTTTTAGTGCTGTATTTCCCTATAGCCTCACCCACCGATAAAAAAAAAAACACGTAAGTTTTTGTGTTGAGAGAGACATCAAATGCCGTTAACTCCCATAAAGCGATAAAGTGTTGTCTTTCTTGTTAAAAAATGATTAAATATCCATTGCCTCTTGGGGACCTGTCTAAGCCAAAAGCGCCAAAACTGTTAAATTCCCTGAAAATGGTAATATGAATATGGGTGGAAGTTGTAATTTCTGAAACTCACCCCCGAAGCTAAGGAAATTTAGAAGTGCAATGGTTCACATCGCAGCAGCACTTGACTCTATTAGTCAAATCCATGGCGTGTGCACATACAGTGATAACTGTGATAAATGACAGCGTGCTGCTGGCTGGAAGCAGCGGTTAGCTCTTCCTGTTGGGGCTCTGAAGCAAGAGCCCGTCTCCGCCGCAGAAGCCCAGATGCAGAACGTTCAGAGCTCATCTGAAAGGGGGAGCGTGCACTAGTGTCTTCAGCAGGAGTGAAACCCTATGGGTGGCCATGCACCACTAACGCAAGGCTGGTTTACACAAACTGCACGGGTCTGTTGCTTTCTATGGCAAGGCAGTGTTGTTTGGACGCATCTAAATAAACCAATGAAAAAAGCGTTCCGTGAGCCCGGTGGACTGGAACACTAACGTGTCTCCGCTCGAAATCTTTCGGCGAGGTACTATTTTATTCCTATTATAAGTGAAAATAAGTTCTGTAATATCGAGGGTTTTGTGCGCAGTAAAATAACCTCCACATACAGCCCACAATAGTCCCTTCTGATGTCTTTCTTGTTCCATGACTGACACTGTTAAGAGGAGTTTAAGGCACTCAACACGAGCGCCACAGCAACTCCTGGTTGAACCACACATACACATCCAACCAATTACACACGCACATGCACGCATGCACACATGCACACCGGTGATTAACCCTAAAGGCTGGGGGGGGGGGGGGGGGGGGGGGTACAGCTCAGCACCTGAAATGAATGGACTGTAATTGGCTTTATAACTGCAGTCAATGTGGGAAACTTTGCATTTTTTGCAAAAAAAGAGAGATAATCCCCAGCAACATTACATCAGGCCTGCAGTTTCCTTTTAAATGAGAGTCATGCTCTGACTTCAAGGGTCCAGCGTCTCCAGGTGCGCGTGGATCAAAGGCCTCAAACACCTGTGCAGATTATCTGAGTACAGCACTTCACACAGGCTGGAATCAAAGGCGCGCAGCCTGCTAAGAGCGTCTGCGACCCGCGCGGACGGGGCGCGCGATTCACCCAGCGCGGCGTTAGCCATCGGAGAAAGCAACGGCGCAGTTTGAGTAGACCAACTCACACACCTACACACACACACCACAAGTGTCAGGGACAGACAAGCAGGGAAGGTTGGTGGTTAAGAAACACACACACACACACGACAGCAATAGCAACAAAACAAACGAACCAAGCAATCACACCACCTTAACACGTCTATTCATTCGGTTAAGAAGCCAAACGCTAATGGCCGAAGCTTTTAAATGGTTTACGAGGGGCAGTTTTCCGCTACTTGCTAAAATCGAAGCCCGCGGGACCATGTAAACGCTTCCTGCCACGTGTGCGGGAGATCGGCATGCAACACACAGATCAGCAACAGGGGGGGGTGCGAGGGCACATGCAAGGGGGGGGGGGCAAATAAAAACAAACATATAATGAAGGGATCTATCATAAGTTCATAAATCATTAAAGATATCTACCTCAAATGAGATGGCAACCAACCACCTGTTAGGTTTCAATGGTATCCATTTGTAAAAGCTGTCGCAATCAAAGGACCCTAAAAGTGTACAGTTAGTAATGGTGTCAGTAGGCAGTTCATGGACGAAGGCTCGTGAAGCTCTTCCTGGTCAGCAGGCTGGATTTCAGTCTCTCTATTGCCAGCATGAAATAGCATTTTTTTGTTGTTATTTTTGTTGTTGTTTTTTTAATGATAAATTCAAAGCAATAGTAGTGACGTATCATGTCTCAGAATCACTTATATTGTGTTTCTGATCATGTAGTTTTTTCAACATGTGCTTTTTACATTAGGAATGCATATCTTTGCACAAGCTCTGTCAGGACAAAATGTTTGCAGTTCTTACATTCATGCTAACAACGGCAACAGTAACAATATCATCATGAATATTCCACTTCATGCACAAAATTGCAAAGAAACCATGGTAAGAACAAAAACCCTCAGGAGCAAAGCCAGACTTCCACCTCAGCAAGCTGTGAACTTCCGCGGGGCGGGGTGTGCTGTCATTGGGCCGGCGCGATGCCTCCGAGGACCTTGTTTGCATCCTTGTGAGGACCAACAAGGGCAGGGACTTCGCCCGATTGGAAGGTAGCGCTGTCAATCAGCGCAAATCAGCAAAAGTGTGGGGTCCCGCCCCCATTCGACTCTATTTAGGTTAAGAGCTCCTTTTGAAAGTCAACTGCAAGGTGACACTGCTACCCTGAGCATACGGAGTGAAGCTAACTAGCAGGCCGTCTATTTCTCCAACTGTACTTAAGGGAAAAGGATGAGTAATGAAATTCTCGTCTTGAGTTTCTCCCGGCCGCGCTGTCAGAGCCGACTGTGGGGCCGTGTGAGCGCACAGGTGATCCAGCCGCTCTCTAAAGGCTCTCTAAAGCTGAAAAACGGGCGGGGGTGAAGGATGGAGGGGGGGTGTGGAGGGCCAGCGGGAGTCTCCACACGCTCCTGCGGAGGCGTCCCTTTGCTGAGGCCTCCCCTCAGGCTCTCTCCCCTGGGGGCCCCGGGCCCCCATCACTCCGCTCCACGCAAGATTAAAAAGGGCGGAGGGAATAGAGAACGTGGCTTCAAAGGGCAAGACAACATATTCTTATGACAGACTTCTTGGCGAGGGTTTATTATTGCCTTATTGATTTACATACGCACTCTGTCCAGGGGACCTTTCAAAGGCCGCGCCTGGTTGCCCCCACAGTGTGGCCGGAGGAGAGGGGGCCGATCATGAAATAGAGGTCTCTGTGCGCAAGAAACAAAATGGCTGTTTGAAAATGAGAGTGGAACTAATTGTGAGACGTCTGTCCTCCTGGCTGGCACACGAACAAAAGGCACGGTGACACGCCACACAGCTGATGACATGCAGCACAAAGTTCACAGTTTGTTCTAGGGAAGCTGACAGAGAGAGTTGTGGGTAAGGGGGGGGGGGGGGTGTGGACAGGGAGGGGAGGAGAGAGGAGGGGGTGGGAGGGGGGAGGGAATGTTGGCAATGCAATAAACGCACGGAAAAGCTTCCGAGCTCCTGCTTGGCACTAATGAGAGCATGATTCCACATTTCAGAGGCAAACTTCAGACAAAGACGTCCTTCTTTTTTCCTCTCACGACTGTTTGCAATAATTAGTATCAGTAAAACATCTTTATCTTTCACTCTTTCCGACTGGGCGTGCCGCAGCAAGTACGTGTTTGAGAAGATCTCAAATGCTTAGCGTGCACCTTCTTAAAATCTTTTTTGGAATAGTAAAATCACGAGTCATTCTTTTGGTCTTGATCTCTCGTTTGAGGGAGGACATAATTAGGATTATGCTCATAAGGAACAGAAAAACTTTCAAACTTCGAAAGCGTTTGTCGCGCGCGGAAAAATCCGTGCAGGTGCCTCTACAAAGCCGTCAGCTCTGGACGGGGCGATTCCCCCCCGAAGGGAGAGTTGAACAGCAGCATTGCCTCATTGAGACGGGCACGGGGAGGGGGCTGAGTGGGTGAGATGGGGTAGAGGGGGAGGGGAAGGAGGAGGAGGAGGAGGAGGAGGGGACGCGTCAGCGCCCCCTGGAGGGTACTTACGGCGATGCTGTGGCCGAAGCCGGAGCCGGGCTGGGGGCTAGCTGCGCTTATGTAATTGCCGACGGCGGAGTCCTGGCTGGTGGGGCCATACAGGTCAGCCACGGGCCCGGGGCTGCTGGCTCCTGGGAAGGCCCCCGGCCGCGGGGGGTTGGTGCCTGCCACACAACACGCCGACACTAGGGTGAGCCATGAGGGTAGTCGTGGGGCGGGGGAGGGACGGCGGGGGGGTCTGCACGGCTACGCACGCTGAAAACAAGCCCGGCATGCAATAGTTCTTGCCAAGACAGAACACCCAAAGCGCCATAAATCAACAGCTCTGCGTAGAGATAAGAGAAGTCAACCAGTAAAGAGGAAGCAGCGTGTATGTTGTCTATGCACCAGACACTTCACAGATGAACAGCACACTGAAAATGTTTCGCCGGCAAACACCTTACAGTAATAAAAACCGTGTTTGGGTCTGTGCATAGACACATACACGACAGCCTGGATGACACTAACCACAGCGCGTCTACAGTAGCCGCTCGCGCCTGCCGCCCCAGTTTTCATGGTACGTTTTCTGTCAGTCATGCAGACAGAATCGCTTGCTCATGTTGGACACATCTACTAAGCATTCACTTGGCATGCACACTACAAAGAGGAGTGTTCCTAGGCGTTAAGTATGCAGGAGGAGCGGTTCCTTGGCGAATGGAGGTGCTTTTTGAGAAGGCTGGGGACTTCCCTCTAGGGGCTTCTGTAATGTTAAAGACTACCAGTGAGAGTGAGTTGCTGACTTGTAGGTCTCATTCATTATCATAACCTCTCTCTCTCTCTCTCTCTCTCTCTCTCACACACACACACACACACACACACACACACGCACGCACGCACACAAAGCTCTCGGATCTTTCCCCAATCTCGTACCAAGTGCTCTCTCTCCTTTTGCGGTCGTCAAATTTGACTGCCAGTTCTTGAGTTCTTCTCAGAAATTGCACGGGGGATTGCGCCACAACACCCCCTATCTAATCAACACCTGTCACTGCCAGAGGGCTCTCCTTCTCCCTCTCCTCCTTTTTTAAATATATGATGGTGATTATCTGGCCGTTAGCATCGGGGGGCTATTGGGCCTAGCGCGCGGCCTGCCAGCCAGGAAATTGCAGTGGGTGTCTTGAGTAAAGCGTGTTAAAGACTGAATCATTGAGTCATTTCCACTGAGAGGGTACAGTTCATCTCTTCCTAGAGCTACGAATGACACATACCGCAACTGCCCCGGGGGGCTGGAACACAGCGGATCCAGTGGTTGGCTGGCAAAATGCAAATGCTAGCAAAACAGCTAGCCTGGAATACTGGGAAGGGGGGTGGGGTCGAGAACAAATGAAACCATGGTGACCAGAGGAAGGGAGGAGTCTACGGAGACAGAGGGAAAATTAGGCCCATTACAACAGAGAGATGACCTCTCTGTATGACTGCCGCTGAAAGACAAATTAAATAAGTCTAAACAAACACACGTATTGAATTAAGCGGAGGTTCTTGGAAACTTTGCGGCCCCGTACTGCGCGATGCTCATTTTTCTCTCCTGCACAGCCCTGATGACAGTTCCATTAATAAGCGAATATTAAATCAAGTCCCCCCCAGCCGGAAGCCTTCACGTCACCGCCCATTGGAAGGGGAGTCTATTAATGCGTCCGACTCCCAAACTCATCGGGGTAAAAGATATCTGCGAAGAATAAAATATGGAGGAGAGGCCTGGCGGGCTAATGTGCAGGAGCGATCGCGGCAGACAGGGGGCGCCCCAGTGCCGAGGGAGCGTCTGCTTTATGGAGCGACAGCGCCAGGTAGACAGGCAGGTGAGCGGACGACTGTTTGTCAGTCACAGCTCCCACTTTGGAAATGTCAGCTGAGCAACACAGAGAGACAGCTACTTCCAGAGAGGAGCAGGGAGGGGTGGGGCAGGGGTGGGGGAGGGGGGGGGGCATATATTCATTGGTAGATCTGAGCGCAGCCAACAAAAGATGGATATCTCAGACAGGCTACGTGTCAGCAGGCAGAGGAGAGACGATGCTACTTCTGACACTTCAATGTGACATCTGCCGCGCGTAGAGAAGAAGAAGAAGAAAAAAAAAACCCAGCCAGCTATTGCCAATAGGCAAACAGATTTCACCCGTCTCTTCAAGCACGGAAGTAAATGCCGGAATGTGCCGGAATGTGCCGGCAGCCGTGGCAGAGGAAGCGAAGGCGAGTCTTTCCGGTTGTCGGTCGAGGCGCCATTCTGCGTGCGCATCCGTTCGGTTTCCCTCCCGAGTACCGATCCGTTCAAAGTTTCCCTCCCGCATAAAAAAACACACAGCCGTGTCTGCCAAAAGCCCCACACATCCAGTGTATCGGAACCTACGCCAACATTCACAAACTCTTGGGGTGCAGCCTAACCCCCTCTGTCTCTTAGAAGTGCAAACACGCTCATAAATGAGGGTTTCGGAAAACCATGCTTTTTACCCATAATCCCGTGTAAGTGACAGTGCATCCTGTCCCTCTCCGATGACTCTCGTGTTTCCATCGGGCTGAGGTTAATAAGGCAGTCAGAGGCTACACGTGTCTCACTGTATAAACAGTAAACCACACGGCCCATAATGGCCCTGTTCTGCTGAGCACAAGCACACATGTACCACTTCCCCGTAGAGGGGATTTAGGACAGCGCAATGTCAACAGTTCCTCCGCACAACCTTTAATCTACGGTAGATTAAGTCCCAGAGATGACAGCAATTCCCCATGTTATGAGCCAGCTCCTTCTCAGACTCATCTCGAACACAACAGCTCTGTCATTTGACCTCCACACGAACGACTAGCTTACGGCGTAATCCAGAAACCATCGGCACCCAGTTTGCTCGGCCTCACACACACGTCCGTGCGGAGACACACGGTGTCAGGGGGAATGTTAACGTCAGCGCCACACAGACAGCTTTGAACTTTATGAGTGGTCCATCAAAAAATATGCCAACATTAATTGTGTTTGCTTTAAGGAGGCTAGGATGATGAAGTGCTCTGTTCCCATAATAGCAAACTCATCTGCTACTTAGTAATAAAACCGTGATGCAATATCAGGGAAAGAAAAGACATAAATATAACGGCCAAGTTTGTAAACGGCGAGAAGCAAATCTTTATCACTGTACCGTGCCTGCAATATATACAGGTATGTCTAGATATGCCCTGCACTACATGTGCGTGCTCATTTCAGGTCACTAGGGAGTTATGGAGAAACGCCGGCACGGCCCGGCCCGACCTGCCCTGGCCCGGGCCACGGATCGCAACATCTGCATATACACAGGAGAAAAATGCACCGGCAAGGCTAGCGCAGGAAAAGTGAAAGCAGTGCGTAAAAGAGCTAAAATCAGCATGCAGTTCACGTCAGGCAAACCGGCGGGCCGTTACGATTCTCTCTCTCGTCCGCCGCGCACCCCCCCCCCCCCCCCCCCCCCACCACCAACCCCCCCCCCTCTCTTTTTCGCCTTCAGGTCGAATGAATGGCTGGGTGATGAATCAACCGCATGAATCAAATCAAAGCGTTGAAGGAAGGAGAGGCGGTACACACCTGGGCTCTTATACTGATCCGGGCTGGGCAGGTGCTGGAGGGGGGAGGTGCAGGAGGAGGTGGCGTGCTCGCTTTGCAGCAGCGGGGCCGCCTGGGGGCCCAGGGAGCCATAGTCCGCAAAGGAGAACGGAGGCCCCCGTTGGTCGCTTGGCGAGGAATAGAACCCGTAATCGGGGAAGCCTGGGAGATACAGGAGTATAGGGGGGGGGGGGGGAGGAGGAGGAGGAGGAAGGGGATGGGGGGGGGGGGGGGGGGGGGGAGTGACTCCGTCATTGGGATATACGACGTTGTACATGTAATGTCATGACTGAGTGCTTCATTATCTCTGTGGCGTGGCGTTATGGAGGAGTGGTGTGGCATGAGGAGCGGTGTCAGTCCTAACGGGTTCTGCTGTTGTCCCAGTGCTCCCAGTAGAGGCTGTAGTGGGCAGTGACTGTGTGTAGGTGCCGGTGAGCAGCCTCCTCCCGCCCGTCTGGCCCCTGGACTAACCATTCCATCCACATCCCTTCGTCAACCCTACGTGATTCCGCCGGCCTCCCAAACCCTCCCGAAGCTCAGACGACTCCAGGCAGCGATGTTACGACGGCGATAAATACGTTCGCATTTCCCTTGAGGAGCTTCTCAAGAAGACTTCAAAAACAACAACAGCAGCACTCGAACTCTTAGGCGACGGACACCTTCGCTTCACCTCCACTTGCGCGTCGGCATTGAGCGGTCCCGGAGAGGGTAAACGCGGCCACCGCGCGTGGGTAGCACACGCAATCTGCCGTGTCAGCCTTCAACTAAGGCTCCGCGAGTAACGCGCTACGAAGAAAAGAGTCGGTTTTGGAGATGACTCCGAGGTTACCAACCTCTCTGTGTTCTCCTTCAATACACTAAACTTTGAATTAAGGAGCACCTTACGCTTTATGTACGGGACCTCGGCGCAGTGAGTCAGCGTGTGCTATCTTTAGGAGCTAGTCAGAAGCATGTTTGATGCTTGGTCTTCCTATAAGCCAGACTGGCAAAATATCTTGAATGCCTGATCACAGAATAAGCTTCTTGATTTCGACTGCAGTTACAGCACGCGTTTTCCAGGGGGCGGGGGGGGCAACAATATAAATGGATTTAATGCATTTAATCAGATGCTAACGTAATTGGATCCACATCGTACGCAGATGTACTTACATGTAATAAATTCATGACTGATTAAGAAGGGCAGTCACATGACCTGAGAAGGGCAGTCACATGACCTGAGAAGGGCAGTCACATGACCTGACCGTGATCATCCTATGCTGATCTTCCTGGGACACTTGTTCTCCACTTCACCCGAGTGTTAAGAGTGCCTCCTCATGCTAGAACCTACCGCTGCACTGCTAATTAGCTAAAGAGGAAGCAACATGCGCACCGAGCCCAACACTTAAGGTAAAAGGTCAAGGGGCAAATGTGAAAGAGGAGCTATCCTCTGATGCCAGGCAGCTGCAAGACTTTCCCATACCGCTCAGTAATGAGCAGCTCTGGTCCCACTAGCCCTGTCCACTAGCCCTGTCCACTACCCCTGTCCTCCAGGAAGACCCGCCTGGTCTTCTACAATCTCAACACATCTCTCCCTCAAGGTACATGGCTCCTTTCGGCAGTGTGGCACCGTGTGAACCCCTGCTATGATTCTCACTCCAGGGCAGGCAACAGTAGGGAAGTCAAGGGTTTTGTGTGTGGGTGTGTGTTGTAGGAGTCTTGTCGTTGTTGTGTGTGGGTGTGTGTTGAAGGAGACTTGTAGTGTGTGGGTGTGTGTTGAAGGAGATTTGACATTTTTTCATGTGACTCAGCCATTAGGAGTAAATGATCGTGTCTTTAAGATAATGTGGAGGGCACTGTCTCCCCTGTCAAGCACAGACAGGATAACTAGGCATCCTATCAATCCGTGTGTCAGAATGAACCCAGTGTCCAACACCTGACATGCCTACGTTTACTGTTTACTATCTTACTCCATATGCCTACCTGTTATAGTCTTTACAGAAAAAGCCCTGTATCAACTCCACTACAGAGAGCAGCATAGAACTTTTCAAATCTGGCTCACAAAACGCTGGCTCAGTACATTTTTACTGAAAACTAGGTTCCTTGAGAACTTATACATCACTGTAGTTTATAACCGCAAATTAGCAGAGCCCGTGTGCCCTATCAATACAAAAATCTCCATGCCTTTTCAAGTAATGCTGTACTAGATGCATTCCAATGTTCAAGCTTTGTGAGTGTGTGTGTGTGTGTGTGTGTGTGTTTCCTTTAATTGCAGTTATTGGAAGAAAGAGAATGCTGAGCCCAGTAAGCTCGGGGATGGGGGAATGCCTGCTGAAACATCTTTAATCATTTAAGGAAGAGCGACCTCGCAAACGCACTCACGCCGGATCCATTTTTGATGGGCTGCTCTAATAGATGGGCGTCCTTGAGTTCAAAGAGAGGCCTGGACACGCCCCTTCATTAGCCAAGCTGCCATCCCAGTCCTGTTCCCTCTCATCTCCCTAATTAGATCCTTAACAACAAACAAATGAAGACCTTTTAATGCCAGCCTGCGGCGTGGCCTGTTCTAGTTGCCCGAGCGACGGCAGGGGCGGCGATGGGGGGGTGGGACCTCGCTTTTGTCCGCCGCCCCCCAGGCCTGCTCGCCCGCACAATGCCGCGCCCCCGTTGCTGCTCACATGAATATTCGGGGCCTAATTTAAGCATAGCGGGCAAACGCGGAAATTAACACGCGCACAACAAATACACCTGGTTCCTTTGTTTGCGCCGACACGGCAAATTAGCACTGGAAAGCTGTTCATTTTGCCGCTGTGACAGCAAAGGTCTTATCTAATAAAGGTCTGTAGAAATTACTTTGATTATGCAGGTAGATCATTTCTAATGATAGCACTATCTGAAGCAGAAATGTGGAATAAAATGCGGTTAAAAGCACCCATTTACTGACTACAGAGAAAGCCATCTGGCAGAATCGGGCTGCTTGATTACCTTCGCCAGCTAATTCTCTCTTTCTGAGCGCATGCAAATGATTCACTTTGACCAAGTGGAAGTGGGCACGCAGCGGGAAAAATGGAACTGAATTAAACATTGTCGTTTTTAAACATCAAAAGTTGCCACAATAATGGCTCGGCTCAGATGTTCCGCCGAAGCCTTCACTGCCAGTCAGCTCCAGAGTGACACTACGCAGTGTGTGTGTGTCTGTGTGTGTGTGTGTGTGTGTGCGCGCGTATGTATGTATTCCCGCTCTCTTGCATATTTACATATGAATAATTTCCTCGAACGTACAACCTCATGGCGAGACAAAGCCGAACACATTCAAACGAACCCCATTCAAACGAAGCCGTTCTCCCACAATCCCCCGCTCCTTGCTCAGGCCTTGTCCTCCTGCTCAAAGCCAAATCTAATTACTTCATAATGGCAAGTTATGGGGGGGGTTGTTGGCCGCGTGCATCATTGACAGGTGATAGATGCGCAGACGCACTTCGGCCGACTTGATGAATAGCGGTGCGGAGAGGCGTGAGGCGCTGGTGCGTTGGGCGGACGACGCGCCCGCGTCTGTTCTTCATCCCAACTGCCACCGCTGAGCGGAGACGCTCCAGAGCTCCGGGCTCGTGTCTGAGCAGCTGGACGCGGGTCATCCAGATGTGCCTTTGGCTAGGCAACATCTGCACGGGGCCCAGCAGAGCCCCAGCGCCCCCCCCAGCTGGCTTTGAAGGGGTGGGGGCGGGTCGGTGAGACCGGGGGGGGTGGCGGGGCGATGCACAGAATGACTGCACTCTGGAAGGTTGTCAACCGCACCATTAGAGGCCCCATCTGGGCCGCGTCGGAGCGATCGCCCAGATGAAAGCCCTTTTTTCCACCCTGCTCTGTGCTATTACACGTAATGCCTGATAAAACAGCATCAAGAAAAGATAGATAAATAGATGAATGCATGAATAATACGGGCCTTTTATCAGCTGTTATGAAACAGAGAGCCGTAATTTGTTACTACTCCGTGTGTAATGTGAGTTAGTAGGCCTCTTTGCTTTAATGCAAGTTAGTGGTCTCTGTATCATTTATACCCAGCTGGCTATCAGGGGGATTACCCCAGGGGCCCATCAGGGGCCTCGCGCTCCGGGGCCTTTAATTTCCTCCGTACAGCACCATTCCTGCCCCTCTAGAGAGCCGCACTATGGCCACATATCAAACCAGCCCTCTGCGCGGTACCACCGAGCGCTGGGCCAGCACAATACTCAATACTCAATAATACGCAATAATGTCGCTGAATTCCCGCCTTGTCCCTGTAGACGAGACGAGAGAGGAGTGGGACAAATGTCGGAGCAGCTAGCCCTGCGATCGCCAAGGGCAACACACTGGCAAAAAAAAAAAAAAAAGTGCCGTTTGGAAAGACTTCAAGACGGCGATCGGTATCAGAATCGCACGTCAAAACATCCCACGTGAGTCCAGACAGCAGAGGAGCGTGAACCAAACCGCAGCTTCAAACGTGCTGTGCAGTTTCGTCTTCAGCGGCTTTCTGAGGCCCATCAAACTGGGCCATTGTCATGGAGATGAAGTTCACAGTTTGAAACCCAAATAAGCAGGCGCTTAAATCGCTCATCCCCCTGCAGAAAAACACACAGATTTGGTTTGTCCTATATGTTACAACCACATGCAGACTTATTTCTGTTAATCTAGCAGAAAAGTCCTAAGAACACCGAAATGTGTTTGCATGGCAATTTGCTATGATGTGAAGTGTGTTAATGAAGGGGGGTGTGGGTGTGGGTGTGTGTGTGTGTGTGTGTGTGTGTGGGGGGGGGGGGGTCGTCTGCAGTCTGCAGCTGGATCTGGCTCTGCGGATCCCGAATGACTCACACCTCAGCCGTCAGCACTACATTACCACAATTAGCCTGCTGATGCCAGCAAAATATCGCCATTTAAAGTACCTTTTCATTGAAAGGACGGAGGAAAGAGCTGACATTTTGCGCTGCGACTTTCAAACAGTTTTCCGCAAAGCTCAAGGACCACAGCCAACCTTGGAAATAACATTCCAGACAATCATCCGCTGCAGAAATGTCAGACGCGGTAAATACATCGGTGCGGAGCGGAGAGGGAACCCACCTGCGGCCGAGCAGAAGAAAACGAAGAAGAAAAGGGAAAGGCAAAAAGGAGAACACTGGCTATCTTTAAAAAAGCAGAGGAGGAGCGTCTCCTCACGCAGGTGCGCCTCCTCACGCAGGTGCGCCTCCTCACGCAGGTGCGCCTCCTCACGCAGGTGCGCCTCCTCACGCAGGTGCACCTCGGAGAGCTCCAGACTCTCTCGGCTCCTCCCGCTTAAACAAGGCCAAGCTCACTCGCTTCTCCTGAAGAGCGTCAGTGAACTTGTCAAATGTTCTTCTAAATTAGCCTCGAATTTCAGAACGTGTGCTATTAGCCTTTCCATTTCCACCTGTGTCATCTTTTGTAGAAGAATTATTACCTGCCTTGACTGCCCCCAGAGGTCATCATTCTCTATTCTCAAATGAATTTTTTGTAGCCAATAGGTGACTAATTATCATTACTAAATTTCCTTCTTAGCCACAGGTGGCAGCTCATCTATAGTCTATAGCAATGCCTCATCACACGGTGCTATGGATAGATCTCAGAAAATTACATTTAATGAAACTAATCAAGCAAATACCTTTTAGAGATTTAGTCTTAGACTCAGCTTGCCAATAGATCTCGTTGTCGCACACACACACGCATACACACACGCACACACACACACACACACACACACACACACACAGATGGAGGGAAGCAGACAGCTCGAAGCGATATGGAGAAAACACACATCCGTCTTCATCAGGAGGAGTGACGGATGAGTATGAGGTGCGTTTCGCACATATCCCTCGTCGTTCGGACGGCTGGTGCCGGAGCCAGTGACCGACCTCCGCACGCGTGAGGCTGGCCCGAGCCCCCGCGAGCAGATCCAGACGCTGTGACCCGCCCGCAGTCCTGTACACACCACCTAATGCAGACTGACGTGGTTCCTCTGGGCTACATCCCCACAACCCCAACAGCACCATTAGAGATGTTCAGCCTGACAGCAGAGTGGAGAATGAGACTGTGTGTCTGTGTGTGTGTGTGTGTGTGTGTCCATTCTGTACAGGTGTGTGTGTGTGTGTGTGTCCATTCTGTACAGGTGTGTGTGTGTGTGTGTGTGTGTGTGTGTGTGTGTGTGTGTGTGTGTGTGTACGTGTCCACTCTGTATAGGTGTGTGTGTGTGTGTGTGTGTGTGTGTGTGTGTGTGTCCATTCTGTACAGGTGTGTGTGTGTGTGTCCGTCCACTCTGTATAGGTGTCTGTCTGTGTGTGTTTGTGTGTGTGTGTATGTGTGTCCACTCTGTATAGATGTGTGTGTGTCCACTCTGTATAGATGTGTGTGTGTGTCCGTCCACTCTGTATAGGTGTCTGTGTGTGTGTGTGTGTGTATGTGTGTCCACTCTGTATAGGTGTGTGTGTGTCCACTCTGTATAGAGATGTGTGTGTGTGTGTGTGTGTGTGTGTGTGTCCACTCTGTATAGGTGTCTGTGTGTGTGTGTGTGTGTGTCCACTCTGTATAGGTGTCTGCGTGTGTGTGTCCACTCTGTATAGGTGTGTGTGTGTGTGTGTGTGTGTGTGTGTGTGTGTGTGTGTGTGTGTGTGTGTGTGTGTGTGCATGTACTTCATTTTGTTCTAATGTGGGAACCAAAGATTCAGAGAGACGTGAGACATTCTGAGGACATTCTGAGGACATTCTGCATTTCTCCACCACAGAATGCTAATCCACTTCTTTTACTATAAAACAAAAAAAATTGCTGAAAAGAATTTTCTCTCAGTTGCTGGAATGAAGGTTCAGTTCGTGTGTGTATGAAGAGGTGAAGAAGGGGCCTGTGTGTCTTTAGCCAATCACGTTGGGTCCAGCTCAATGTGCCCGCCTACTCGCTAGCTCCACCGCAAGTTCTGTGTTCGTTTGGTCCCCAGCGCGGCAGGCATGGGGAAGAGAGTTCTCAGTTCACCACCACCACCAAGACCACCCACCACGTGAGGAGTTGAGGGTGGATAGGAACTGCTCCGAGTGTTTGGTGTGGATAGACGTAGTCCACAGAGAACCAGAGCGGGCTGAAGGTAAACGAGGAAGAAACCAACATTGACCAGGTTTCCAAAAAGCAAAAAATAAATAAAAGAATAATACATATCAGTCTCAGAAGGGATCGACTACCAGTTTGGACGCAGGGGACGAGGTTTGCATACGGAAAAGGAGACCGTGAGGTACAAGACTACCGTGCAAATTCATTCTGCGTTTGGACAAGACAACAAGAATAATCACAGGTCTCACCAGGTGCTAGATGACAGACAAGATCATCTACTGGATCTACAGGACATCTGCATTCATCTCTACCAAGACCACTACGAGAGGAGCATGCAGTCAGAGTCAGAGTCACAAACAGGTCTGGGCTCAGGCAAAGGCGGGAAAGGAAAGGGTTAAAGAGAAGGATGATGCAACTTCTGGGAGAAACCATGGTGCTGAACTCAAAGAGAAACAGAGAAATGACAAATTAACTCGGCTTGAAAGCTGGAGAATCTAATTGGACGCAAGATGGGTAGATGACGTACGCAATCTAATGTACAAATGTAAAAAAATGAAATGTTTAAAAAAGCATAAAAAAGTGTAGAGTAGCATAAAGATAAAGAAAATGAGAATAAAAAAAAAAGGTGCCAGGAGGAGACAGGGTAAAGGGTGAGGAGGCGGGGTCAGAAGGTGGGGGGCGGGGCAAAGGGTGAGGAGGCGGGGTGAGAGGGTAGGGAGGGGTGGGACAAACCTTCCAGTGGACTGTGACCAGAGGAGAGTGTGAAGGGAGGAGCCAAACTCCTAGTGTCTCAGATTCACAGACACTGGCTTTCAGCTGGCCCAAACCAAGCAAGAGAGAAACAACACACATACACACACACACACACATACACACACACACACACACACACACACGACCAGCAGGTCAACATCCATCAACACACCAGCACTTCCTTACCATGTCTACAGTCTATAGGTCACAGATGATGTTTGCGTCCAGCCTTCTGGGGAAGCGTGAGAAGTCTTTCTCCTCATCCAGCGCGTCTACACTGTCAGCACTGTGTATGTCACACATGCTTGTGTGTATCTTGGCCCTCGAGTGCAGGAGAAACGTTACTTCATCTCACTATGTACTGCACAGAAAGTCCATGAAGATACTGAAGACCTACTGGGCGTGACTTGACTCCTCTCCACGTTTAACCACCAATATCCTGCTGCCTCCGCTTACGTAAAGGAACGAGTCGAATGAATCAAATCTGCTCTGCTGGGCAAGGAAGCTCTCTTACACAGAGGTGTGTCCACAAGGTTTTAGAAAGTATTCAGGGCTAAGCACTGCACATTTCACATGCCCAAAGCTTATATATCATTTGTTTTAAAAGCACATCCTTTATTAATGATAATGAAGGGATCTCCTAATCGCAGGTCCAAACTGTGGACCGTGAATCTTTTAAAGAGTGGCTTAAAAATTTCAAGCAGTAAATCAGACCACTGTGCCACTTATGTGAGCCTAGCTCGGCTTTTCAAAGGAACGTCCAATCAACAGACAGACAGGTGTGGACGTTAGGGCGGGGTTTCTAAGAGCATGGTCGTGACCATACTGAGTCCAGTTCTACAGTCTATCCTGCAGCACAGTACCACTGCAGTTTACTGGGAGTAATTTAATTCATTCAGTCTTGTTCCTCTTCAAAGAACATTGTGTATTTATTTCCTCTGATGGTATGCTTCCTGTTTGGCTGTCACGTCTCCAAACCGAGCGGAGGAGACAATCACCAGAGGGCCGTAACGGTCGGGGACAATCCAGAACCGAGCGGACCGGTCCCGTGCCGAGCTTGCTCCAGCATGTGGTCCCGTCAAACGTGGCCGTAGCGGGCGCTGCTCTTTTGGCGGGAGCTCGTCCAGCTGCGCGGTTTCGTCCGCGGCCTTCGTGACATTATTTGCGGGGGCCGGTTCTGAAAGCCCGCTTTCATCAGAGTTGCAGAAAACCTTGGCCAGACGTTAAAGCTGAACCCCCCCATCTCAGAACGGAGGCCCACGCAGACGCCTCTCCCGCCCTCCTCTCCTGGCGGTAAATGTGTGCACGGGGGGGGGGGGGGGGGGGGTGCGAGGTGTAAATTCATCCCGCCGCTCGAACTGGAAGGGTAATAGATGATGAAGTCCCGTGAAAAGGTTAGCATTAAATGTCAGCGCACCGTTCCTGAAGGGGAGACCCCAGCACGAGGGTGGCTGGGGTGCGCCCCATCTGTTGCCTACCGAGTTGGAGCGAAGGGGAGGCCGGCTGGCCCACGGCGCCCCCTAGCAGACACGCTCCGTATGCGCCGTCAACAAGCATAGAGTCAGTCTGTCAAATTTCAACCTCCAGTCTAAGAGGAAGACAGAAGGCACTGAAACGTACATCGCTGTGTCTCTCTCGGCTCCTGCTTCCACGGCATAATAAAACCTTTCCTAAAACACTGAAGGCTGTTCTAGCTGCAGCAGCACAGTGAGCTCTAACTGAGACATTCATTTCTCATGTGAGTCTCGTTTAAAGCTTCAAGTGTTCTCCGAACGAGTCTGGTGCAATTCACACCCAAAAATGGAAAGCAAATGTGAAGTGTGGTGTTCCTCTCTCTCGCACTCTCTCTCTCCCTCTCTCTATTCTTGCGGGCTAAGTTCTTTTAGCAGGGCGCTAATCAGAATCAGACATGTCTGATTGAGTGGAGAGGCATGACTGATTGGACCGGGCTCTGTCGGCGCCGGTTGGCTGGACGTGGCGTGCACCCACTTCTCCGCCTGTCTGTGAATTCCACCGGGCAGGAGCTGGTTGTCTTCTCGAGAGCAGGTGCTCACGGAGAATGCTTGAGTGTGCGCGTGCGTGAGTGCGTCTCGTAGAGAGTGTACGTGCGTGTGTGTGTGAGAGAGAGAGTGAAACGGAAAGAATAGGTATGTAAGAGTGTTTGTGGCTGTGTGCGTGCATGTGCGTGTGTAAGCATGTGTGTGTGTGTGTATGTGTGTGTGTGTGTGTGTGTGTGTGTGTATGTGTGTGTGTATGTGTGTGTGTATGTGTATGTGTGTGTGTGTATGTGTGTGTGTGTGTGTGTGTGTGTGTGTGCGTGCGAACTCGTGCACATGTGGCAGCTGTCAGAATCTGGGGACACATCGCACTTGCACTCAGACCCCATTTTCTGACAGCCAATTAGACAAGGCCATCATTTCCTGCAGCGCTAAAGGCCACTCACTGCAGTAAAGGCCAGAGAGCGCCCCCCCCCCCCCCCCCCCCAACACACCCCCGCACCCCCAACACCCCCTCCCCCACACCCCCAACCACTCCGCCCATGGCCTCTGTTTATTTATTTACGCATCCTCATGGCTTACGGGCAAAGTCAGATTGATTGATTAAGCTATCTGGCCTCCCGATCAATATCTGTGGTCAGAGGAGCTGAGACCGGGAACTTCTGAATGTGCAGCCTCGGTCTAAGCAGCCACGGAGGACCAGGGCAGGTTCCGGAGAGTTCCGGCCAGACGCTAGAGTGATTACGTGTGGATGAACTCCCTAAAAACCATGAGAAATGAAGATACTCAGTCACACGGTCTGTGTTGGGTGACAGTGTGCAGGGTTAGGAAAACAACACTCCATCCACAGCACAGTACATCAGGGTGTGAGCCGCAGCGGCTGGCCCTGAGCTCTGACCTACCACCAGCTTTTGCCTGCTCCAACCCAAGCGTTGTAATAATGCAATATATGGCAAAACTGGTCTCAGATCAGCTGCTAGAGCCAACCTCTGTTATCACAAATAAATCACACCTTCTGTAGGTTAGGAGAGGAGGAGGCCTTGAAAATCCTGCTCCTTCCTTCGCACTGCACAGTCTTGGTGTGTGTGTGTGTGTATGTGTGTGTGTATGTGTGTGTATTTGTGAGGGCAGAGGCGACTCCCTGTGCATCAGGAGCGAGCGGCAGGCACACGCAGGCCGGGCCACGGCGTGTACCGGGCCCGGTGCTCTGTGGTGACAGCGTGTAGCCGCCTCCTCCCTGGGTCGACCTACCTGATCCGCGTGCGGCCGCTACAGCTGCTGCTGCCGCCACCGGACCGTACGCCGTCGCGGGGAAACCTGTGAACACACACGGGGGGTCGGGGGGGGACACACAGCAGTCACAAGGTGAAATATTGTCCGCCGGCTGATGAAAAATTAGCTGGTTGCGAGCAGACGTGAGCCTGCAGACGTGAGCCTGCAGACGTGGGCCTGCAGACGTGAGCAGCAGCCTTTAATATCGCTAGGAAGCTCCGCTTGACCCCTTACGCACTCTCGAGTGTCCACTTGCCCCCTTATGCACTCTCGAGTGTTTCTGCATGGATGGGCTCCCTCATTGCCTGCCTATGTGCCCAGAGCACACACCTGGACAGCCAGCTACCTGGTTCAGCATCTCAGACTCCAGCCAACTTAATACACTCATTTACGAGAGTAAATTAATTAGGTTAAAGGGATGAAAAAATTAGTAATACAATGAAAAAAATTTCTCTGAAATACAAAAAGAAATCTCTGAAGTCTCTGAAAAAACAAGAAAGAAAGCAGCAGAATTTAAGAACAGTATATCCTTCTGAAAGATCAATGAAACAGCAAACAGGGGACATTGTGTACGCTGGTGCGTAATCTTTTGTCCAAGTATCATTTTCCACTCTGTGTGCCATTGATTTTGCAGCTCTAGAAGAATTATGAGATGTTGGTTCAGTCGTTAGTTAATACTGCAAATCGGGCCAGGAAGACACCGTATTTATAGACGAGCAATTACACTCTCCATAGCTCAGCACAAAGGCTTGTCATAACAGGAGCCGAGGGGGAAAAACAGGAGGAGAGAGGAGAGGTTGCCGGGCTAGCAGGCACCCCGTCTGCTGGCCGCAGGTCGCCTGAACAGTCCTCCATCCGGGGCGGAGCAGATGAGGAGGGTGAAGCCCAACCGTGGAGGACAGTGACAGCATGAAGACGAAATTAAAATGGACACGCGCTCACAGGTCACTGGAGTCCTCTCAGGTCCCCGCTTATGGCAGGGCAGGGACGTGGAGTGGGGGACGCAGTGAGGGGGGAGGAGGGGGACAGAGAGACGGGGAAGGAGGGGAGAGGACGAAAAAGAAGGAAAACATGGTTCAAGAGGAAGACAGACAGACGGAGACGGTGAGAAAGATACGCAGAGAGCGACAGAGAGGGAGAGACAGAGAGAGAGACAGATACAGAGGGAGAGAGAGACAGAGGGAGAGAGATATTGAGGGAGAAAGAAACAGAGGGAGAGAGAAAGAAAGAAGGAGAGAGAGAGACAGAGAGAGACACAGAGGGAGAGAGACAGAGAGGGAGAGAGATGCAGAGGGTGAGAGACAATGAGAGAGACAGGGAGAGACACAGAGGGAGAGAGACAATGAGAGAGAGAGATAGTGAGAGAGAGAGAGAGAGAGAGAGAGAGAGAGAGATGGCAGGGAGAGACACAACAGCAGTGGACACATCTTCCTCTGTTGTCGGTCATGCCGGGTTTCTGCTTTGGAACTCAATCAATCAGGATGGTTTGGTGTGCGGGCGGAGACACCAGCAGCTCGTGCCATGGTGGTTGTGGCGCTGCCCAGTGGGGGTGATTTGTGATGGGGCCAGACCGGCTCCCTCTGCCCAACTCTACTGGCCCCTTTATGCTGTTATTAGCAGATTAAGCATCTGGGATTAATTGCTCGCTTCCAAGTGCTCTTTAATCTGTAATGCTAGGGAAAGAAAGAGGTATGTATGGTCCAATGGTAAAGTTAGAAGGCAGGGTGTGTGAGTGTGTGTGTGTGTGTGTGTGTGTGTGTGTGTGTGTGTGCTGTGTGTGTGTGTGTGTGTGTGTGTGTGTGTGTGTGTGTGTGTGTGTGTGTGTGTGTGTCTATGCTGCTCACAAGGCTCCCGAGCCTTTGTGGCCGATTCTGCCATCAGAATGGACGGGTTAGTACTAGCAGAACTGCATGATGGGAGCACTGAAGCGCACCCAACTGCTGTGTGTGTGTGTGTGTGTGTGTGTGCTGTGCGCACAGCGTAGGCATGTGTGTCACACGGACAGAAAACCACTTGAGCGCCTAAATCTGGAGTGTTCAAACATCATAATTAAATATTATCATTTTAGTGAACAATGAAGGACATGCAGTCAAACGCTCTGTCAAAGTCATCATTAAAATATAAATATAATTATACCACAGCTCCCTAATTAAAACACACATCTTTGGCTGCAGTGGTCCGTTCATGATTGAAAGCCAATAGACAGTAAGAGGCTGACACTGGCAGATGGTTGGGTTCAGATAGAGGAATGGATTGTAATTAGCGTC